>NC_069499.1:1126128158-1126190658 GCF_027579735.1 Bombina bombina | reverse complement strand
TATGCTTACCTGATAAATTTATTTCTCTTGTGGTGTATCCAGTCCACGGATTCATCCATTACTTGTGGGATATTCTCCTTCCAAACAGGAAGCTGCAAGAGGATCACCCACAGCAGAGCTGTCTATATAGCTCCTCCCCTAACTGCTACCTCCCAGTCATTCGACCGAAGGCAAGCAAGAGAAAGGAGAAACTATAGGGTGCAGTGGTGACTGTAGTTTAAAAATTAAAAAACACCTGCCTTAAAATGACAGGGCGGGCCGTGGACTGGATACACCACAAGAGAAATAAATTTATCAGGTAAGCATAAATTTTGTTTTCTTTTGTAAGGTGTATCCAGTCCATGGATTCATCCATTACTTGTGGGATACCAATAGCAAAGCTATAGGACACGGATGAAGGGAGGGACAAGGCAGGCGCTTAAACGGAAGGCACCACTGCCTGTAAGACCTTTCTCCCAAAAATAGCAAAAGTATCAAATTTGTAGAATTTAGAAAAAGTATGAAGCGAAGACCAAGTCGCCGCCTTACAAATCTTTTCAACAGAAGCCTCATTTTTAAAAGCCCATGTGGAAGCCACTGCTCTAGTGGAATGAGCTGTAATTCTTACAGGAGGCTGCTGGCCAGCAGTCTCATAAGCTAAGCTGATTATACTTCTTAACCAAAAGGAAAGAGAAGTTGCCGAAGCCTTTTGGCCTTTCCTCTGTCCAGAGTAGACAACAAACAATGTAGATGTTTGACGAAAATCCTTCGTAGCTTGTAAATAAAACTTTAAAGCACGAACCACGTCAAGATTGTGTAATAGACGTTCCTTCTTTGAAGAAGGATTAGGACACTGACGGAACAACAATCTCCTGATTGATATTCTTATTAGATACCACCTTAGGAAGAAACCCAGGTTTGGTACGCAACACTACCTTATCTGCATGGAAGATCAGATAAGGGGAATCACACTGCAAGGCAGATAACTCTGAAACTCTTCGAGCCGAAGAGATAGCTACCAAGAACAGAACTTTCCAAGATAAAAGCTTGATATCTATGGAATGCAGAGGTTCAAACGGAACCCCTTGAAGAACTTTAAGAACTAAATTTAAAATCCATGGCGGAGCAACAGGTTTAAACACAGGCTTGATTCTAACTAAAGCCTGACAAAACGCCTGAACGTCTGGAACATCCGCCAGACGCTTGTGCAAAAGAATAGACAGAGCAGAAATCTGTCCCTTTAAGGAACTAGCTGACAATCCCTTCTCCAATCCCTCTTGGAGAAAAGACAATATCCTGGGAATCCTGACTTTACTCCATGAGTAACCCTTGGATTCACACCAATGAAGATATTTACACCATATCTTATGATAGATTTTCCTGGTGACAGGCTTTCGAGCCTGAATTAAGGTATCGATGACCGATAAAATCAAGCATTCAATCTCCAAGCAGTCAGAAGCAGAGAAATTAGATTTGGATGTTTGAAGGGACCTTGAAGTAGAAGGTCCTGCCTCAGCGGCAGAGTCCATGGTGAAAAGGATGACATGTCCACCAGATCTGCATACCAGGTCCTGCGTGGCCACGCAGGAGCTATCAAAATCACCGAAGCTCTCTCCTGCTTGATCTTGGCAATCAGCCGAGGGAGCAGAGGAAACGGTGGAAACACATAAGCCAGGCTGAAGGAGTAGGGCGCTACTAGAGCATCTACCAGCGCTGCCTGGGGATCCCTTGACCTGGACCCGTAACAAGGAAGTTTGGTGTTCTGACGAGACGCCATGAGATCCAGTTCTGGTTTTGCCCCATAGTTGAATCAGCTGGGCAAATACCTCCGGATGGAGCTCCCACTCCCCCGGATGAAAAGTCTGCCGACTTAGAAAATCCGCCTCCCAGTTCTCTACTCCTGGGATATGGATAGCTGAGAGATGGCAAGAGTGAACCTCTGCCCATAGAATTATCTTTGAAACCTCCAACATTGCCAAGGAATAAAGAACACGGCAAGAGTCTAGAAGTTTTGACAATCTGGCCTTTGTTAGGTAAATCTTCATTTCTACCGAATCTATCAGAGTCCCTAGGAATGAAACTTTTGTTAGAGGTGATAGAGAGCTCTTTTCTTCGTTCACCTTCCACCCATGGAATCTCAGAAATGCCAGAACAATGTCCGAGTGGGACCTGGCAACTTAAAAAGTCGACGCCTGTATCAGAATGTTGTCTAAGTAAGGGGCTACTGCTATACCCCGCGGCCTTAGGACCGCTAGAAGGGACCCTAGAACCTTTGTAAAGATTCTTGGTGCCGTGGCCAACCCGAAGGGAAGAGCCACAAACTGGTAGTGCCTGTCTAGAAAGGCAAACCTGAGAAAACGATGATGATCTTTGTGTATCGGGATGTGAAGATAAGCATCCTTTAGGTCTACGGTAGACATATATTGACCCTCCTGGATCATAGGAAGGATGGTTCGAATAGTCTCCATCTTGAAGGATGGAACTCTGAGAAATTTGTTTAAGATCTTGAGATCTAAGATTGGTCTGAATGTTCCCTCTTTCTTGGGAACTACAAACAGATTTGAATAGAAGCCCTGACCCTGTTCCTCCTGCGGAACTGGGTCGATCACTCCCATAATTAGAAGGTCTTGAACACAATGTAAGAATGCCTCTCTCTTTATCTGGTTTGCAGATAAAAGTGAGAGATGAAATTTCCCTTTTGGGAGAGAGGTTTTGAATTCCAGAAGATAACCCTTGGACACAATTTCCAATGCCCAGGGATCCTGGACATCTCTTGCCCAAGCCTGGGCGAAGAGAGAGAGTCTGCCCCCTACTAGATCCGTTTCCGGATCGGGGGCTGCTCCTTCATGCTGTCTTAGAGGCAACAGCAGGCTTTTTGGCCTGTTTCCCCTTGTTCCAAGCCTGGTTAGGTCTCCAGACCGGCTTAGACTGGGCAAAAGTTCCCTCTTGTTTTGTGTTAGAGGAAGCTGAAGCTGCGCCACTCTTGAAGTTTCAAAAAGGGCCGAAAACTAGACTGTTTGGTCCTTAATTTGTTGGACCTGTCTTGAGGAAGGGCGTGACCTTTTCCTCCAGTGATGTCAGAAATGATCTGCTTCAGTCCAGGCCCGAATAGGGTCTGTCCTTTGAAGGGAATGTTGAGAAGTTTAGACTTTGAAGTCACGTCAGCTGACCAGGATTTAAGCCATAGCGCCCTACGCGCCTGAATAGCAAAACCTGAATTTTTAGCCGTTAGCTTGGTTAAATGAACAGCGGCATCAGAAACAAATGAATTGGCTAGCTTAAGGGCCCTAAGCTTGTCAATAATATCTTCCAACGGGGTTTCAACCTGTAGAGCCTCCTCTAGGGACTCAAACCAGAAAGCCGCGGCAGCAGTGACTGGGGCAATGCATGCAAGAGGCTGGAGAATAAATATATATATATATATATATATACACACACACACACACACACACATTTATATATATATATATATATATATACACATATACATACATACATACACATACCCATATACACACACACACACACCATATATATATATATATATATATATATACACACATACATAAACACAGACACACACACTATATATATATATATACACACATACACACACACATATACATACATATATATATATATATATATATATATATATATATATATATAGCAAAGAATAAGGCCGCACACGAGTAAAGAAAGGCTAAACCTTTATTTGCAGCAACATTTCAGGGCACCTGCCCCTTTCTCAAGCCAATTTGTAAATTAAATACACATGTCTCTTATAGGGCCATAGTAAAACAGGTGACCAATTACCAAACATGGGAGTGGTTTACAGGTACTGACATCATAACACATTCTGTGTAGCAACAACACTTACAAGAAAACAAAATTTAACCCTTAACGTCCCCTTGTTAGAATTGAAAACCTAAATTAAAAAAAACGCAGCAAGTTGCTAACCATACCACATAACTGATAGAAAACATAATGTAAGACAATAGTCTATAAGCGTACTATGTATACATTGCTAATAATGAGTATATAAAATATAATGCCTAGATTAAAGGTAAAAGATCAAATTCTCTGTTTATTGAGAAGCTAAATCCATTTGGCTTCTCTCTTAAGGAGATCCCTATGTCTGTCTCCTCCTCTAATTTTCTAATTTTCTTAGAGGCACTATCTATTACCATGTAACTGAGTTGATTGGCCTGGTGACCCATCTCGGCAAAATGTGCTGGGACCGGGAGATGTAACATCTTATCATTGCGAATAGTCGACTTATGCTGACAAATGCAATCTCTTATCTTTTGGGTCGTCTCGCCAACATATAATAGACCACATGGGCATTTGAGCGCATAAACAACATAAGTAGAATCGCATGTGTAAAACCCTTTGATATGGTACTTTTTCCCAGTAAATGGATGTGAGATCACTCCCCCCTTGATGACATTGTTACATTGGGCACACCCTAAACATGGGAATATATAAATGGGTGGGATATCACTCCCCCCTTGATGACATTGTTACATTGGGCACATCCTAAACATGGGAATGTATCCTCCTTAGGGGTCCCAAAACATTGTCGTTGGGTACCACTGATGGGCTTGGCTGATGTGGCACGGACCAATTTTCTGCCTATTGTGTTGCCCCTTCAATAGGAGGCTCTAGGTACTTCCCTAAATTCTTTGATCTCTGGGCAAGCCTCCTGTAGGAGGTACCAGTGTTTTTTAATGATGTTATAGACTTTTTTGCTCATGGTATTGTATGAGCTGACAAAATTCAATCTGGTCTGCTCGGGTATATTTTGGGGTATATTTTGTCTGACTGGGCGATTTTTTAGAGAATTCTCAATTCGATCCAATTCTTGAGCATTATAACCCCTGCTGACAAATTTGCTCTTCATGTTGTCGGACCTGTCCTGTCTGATGAGAGGGTCTGACACTATTCTCTCTATTCTTAGTAGTTGTGATTTAGGCACACTTTAAAAAACTTGTGGGGGATGGAAACTATCCCTATGTAAGAGTGTATTCCTATCAGTTGGCTTCACAAAGAGGTCAGTAGCCAATCTGCCATCTTTGTTATAGACCATTGTGTCAAAGAATTCCACTTTCTGCGTATCCATTTTACTACTGAATTTCAAAAAAAGAGACTGCATTTTCAATGCCAAGTCTAAATTCAGTTAAGTGTTTCAGGGGGCCCCCGCCACACGATGAATAAATCATCTATGTAGCGGAACCAACCTTGACAATATTTGGAGAATGGTGGATTTGTGTACACATGTCTTTCTTCAATGGCGTCCATCACCAAACAGGCATAGGATGGGGCATAACATTGGACCCCATCACTGTGCCTGTTTTTTGCATGTAAAATTAGTTTTCAAACAAAAAAAAAATTGTTACTTAACACCAAGGTTAACAATTCAATAAGCCATTCTTGTTGTGTCCCATCATACAACTTGCTTGTGGCTAAAACTTCTCCCACACAGCAAATTCACATATATACTATATATATATATATATATATATATATATATATATATATATATATATATATATATATATATATATATATATATATATACATATACATACACATACATACATACACACACACACACACAAACATATACATACACACATACATATTTTTTTTACAAGGTTTATAAATTTTCATTGGTGAATTAGACTAGCCAATAAGATGTTACAAACATGAACTAATAGCACAGAGTTCCATGGATCTCAAAAGTACTACATAAAAAATAAATAAAAATCAAAAATAGGAACTACAACTTCTAACTTATCTGTGTTTAGCATAACTAAATGTGTTCTCCATTTAGTTTGCGTGTGGTTATTTTCCTTTACAATTCAACCAAAATACAAAAAAAAAAAAAATTAACAGCCCCATTCCGTACCCACCATCCCTCCCACCTTTTGAACAGCTCAGCAAATAGTGCAGGCCGTGATAAATGACAATACATGGTTATGTGCTGAGCTGGGGAGTTTTTTTCCCCCCTCTTTAACTTCTTTATTTAGCAGAACAAAAGCGCTGTAGAAAACATGATAAATATATCTTTTTCGTATGGTGTGTTATAATGGGCGATTAGAACTGTTTCACTGCCATGTCTTTTCGGAATAAAAGGACAAGTGATAGTTGGCATTCCACTCTACATTATCCCATATGACAAGGGAAAATATTTAAAAAAAAAAAAAAACACAAAAAAAAACCTCTGCAATCCTATTCGGCGCTTATTCAGTGCTTGGTTGTACTGACAATGCACAGCTCTACATGTATACGCTCTTCCCTTACATATTTATTTAAAAAATAATAAAATATGTTTAAATATGACTCTACAAATAAAAAGGCAACCATTTATATTTTCATTATACATATATATATATATATATATATATATATATATGTGTGTGTGTGTGTGTGTGTGTATGTCTATAAATACATACATACACATATACACACATACACACACACTCTGTATGATGGCAGATGGGCAAGGAAGCAAGAGATTAATACGTAACGTTCCTTTAATAAAATCCTCTCCTTCCTTAATTTTAACATAGGGGATGTTTAATTTATTTGAAAGATAAATTGACTTATATTCATATTTTATCTTCTAAATGTGCTGCATTCTGGTCCTGAGAGAGAATGACCCCCCTCAACTCCCCCTCTCTCACTCCCAGCTTTGCACTTCAAAAGAAAACCATTTATCCTACCCGGGCTGTTAGGAGGGGACTAGGGCAGAATAAATGATGACAGCCTGACACTACAGTCAGAAAACCTTTAATGGCTCTTCCAGTCGCCAGCGGGGTCCACAACAACCCCAGTGAAAGATAGATCATAATTAATCTTTAACTGCGGCTGGGGTGTGGGGCTGGAGGGGAGGGAGACAAAGAGAAACAGAAGAGTTAAGGACAGAGGAGGAATTCCACTGGAAAGTGTCCTAGTGGGGCTGTGAATGCTCTTGGACATTCTGTGGGAAAGAGGCGGAAAGATGGACCACACTGGAAAAAGACTGTCCTGGGTGCTGGATAAATTGTTTCTAGGAAGCAGGAGAAATTATTTTGTTAAGGTTGCTGTACAGTGGTGTAGCCATAGTATAAAACAGGTTTGTCCAATTTTTTTATATGGTGGGCTAAAATTATATGGTGGGAGATTTTATATATATATATATACACACACACACACACACACACATATACATAATATATATATATATATAGATATATATATATACTTCTTGTGTAAAAAAGCAAAAAAGCTGGCACAACTCCAAGATAAATAAAAACAATCCTTTATTAGAGTCACATTAAAAAGTTTTCAAGTGGGTATGCAAAAGCCAGGAAAAAACGCATATATATATATATACACACACACACACACACACATATAATATATACACATACATATATACAGACATATATACATAGAGGTAGATTTAACAAGGGCCGATTGGCCCTTGTTTCCGCGCGAGCCTTCAGGTTTGTCGGAAACAGCCGTTATGAAGCAGCGGTCAAAAGACAGCTGCTACATAACTTGTCCGCTGCATTTGAGACTGCAGTCTTTAAGCCGCCCGATCATATACGATTGGGGCGATTGACACCCCCTGCTAACAGCCGGTGAATCTGCAGGGGGCGACATTGCACAAGCGTATCATGTCGGACAGACATTGGTAAATCTACCCCTTAGGGGTCGATTTATCAAAGACTATTGTCAGCCTTTGAGCCCCTATGGCTGCAGGTTCTCACAACAGAACCTGCTCGCCGTATTTAACAAGCAGGGGTCATCAGACTGCTGCTTTCCTAACCTTTCGCCACCTCTAAGGTGGTGAAATTCAATCTCCGCAGTCTAGTCCGACCGGGGAGATTGACAGCTCCTGTCCACGCGTGATTGGCTGTGTGCGGGCAGGGGGCCGGGATTGCACGCAAGCGCAAAATAGCGCTTGTGTGCAATGGTAAATTCCTCCGAGGAAATTTGTGTTGCCAGAGGCGAGCTGCGGGCTAAGGACTAATTTCTCTCCCTTTTTTAGTTTTTGTTTTATTCTATTTTATTATTTTATATTGAAGTTCTATTTTTCCTTCTTTCTCTTTCCACCTTTTTACAGTCATGTTTACATGTTAATAAATATGTTGGTTTATAATATGCAAGAATATATCAACATACTAGTGAAAGAAAAAGAATTAAGCATTTGTTTGTTAAATGTTAGATGAATACATCTGTTTAGTTTCTCTAACTGCTGTGGATCCTAGTAAAGCGTGGACAGAAAAGACATGTATATTAGATCTTATCCCTGTCCAATAACAGGGCATTACACCATGCCCCTAAGCAAAAATGTATCCGTGTATCCGTTATTAGGGCTACTAATAGTTAAATATTGATATAAATACAACTCCCCCTTATTTTGTAATTGGCTGCACTCCTCTACAAAAAAACCCACAGCAGTAGAGACTATCTCTGATGAAGCTCATGTACGCATGGACGAAACGTGTCAGCTAGGAGCATACCATTGTCCAGAAGCCTGTATTCCAATAAACTTGTGGACATACCAAGAGACTCAGCATTTTTTCTTTCCTCATCTCATATACAGCGTATTATGTCGGACAAACATTGGTAAATCTACCCCTTAGGGGTCGATTTATCAAAGGCTTTCGTCAGCCTTTGAGCCCCTACGGCTGCAGGTTCTCACAACAGAACCTGCTCACGGTATTTTTCATCAGACCGCTGCTTTCCTAACCTTTCGCCACCTCTAAGGCGGACAGGGGCATATATGCGCCCCTGTCCGCCTCAGCTTGATAATTCTAGCCCTTAGGCTGGACAATCCTGGTTCAAAGGTGGATTAATATGATGCTTCACTTCCAGCCTTTTGTCCTGACCAAATTGTACTATGAAAAAAAATATATACTGTATATATTAAAATTATAATCTGTGAGTAAAGCTTCACTATAATCAATAGGCCCACATCTACCTTGTTCCCTTCTGTGCATCACAAAAACACCTTCAAAACCTTACAAAAAAAAATAAATTACCCTTTATAAACAGCTCACATATTTTAAAAAGAAAACCTGGAAAAAGAAAGAGAAATAAAATAAAAACAAGACAACCTTGGCAGCTTTCAAATAGACTAAGAGCCCAAATGTTTGCAGATCACCTTCATAAGAGCTGACTATAACAGTGTGACTCTCGACAGGGCCCTCTACCCATTTGATACCTATAAATGTTACCTTGTATACCGCCTACGTTTATGGCGCTGCGGAATCTGTTAGCGCTCTACAAATAACCGATAATAATAAGATGTTGGTGAAAAAAAGAAATGACCACTGGCAACCTCTCAAGTCACCTTTCGTTATATCAAGCAAGACTACTTCTACCACAACAAAACAGACTATAGATGTAAAAGGGACACAAAATACAGTAGACTTGCATAATTAACAAGTGCATAATAAAAAGACAATGCAATAACACTTACTCTGAATTTCAAATAAGCAGTAGATTTTTTTGGTCAATATATATATATATATATATATATATATATATATATATATATATATATATATATATATACACATACATATACATACACCTTGTGAACTTGTGCACAAGCTCAGTGTGAGCTGGTGGCTCAGAAAGTGTGAATATAAAAAGACTGCTCAAAATTTTATAATTTAAGTGAATTGGAAAGTGTCATAAAACTGCATGCTCCGCCTGAATCATGAGCGTTTATATTGCCTTTAGTGTCCCTTTAATGGCATGAATGCACACTAACAAAATAGTGAAAAATATAGACAGATCTCCCAACTGTTTCTTTATTTGAGGAACAGTCTTGATTCTGAGCTCTGTCCCACTGAGACAGTCTTACGTCTCATTTTGCTGGATTTTCCTTAGCCCAGCCCACAATCTATTCGAAAATGCCCAGAAAGCACCAAGCACATCCACTGGTACAAAGACACATCCATGATCCTGCCCACTATCCACCTGTGGCCCCATCCACAAAAAGGCAACAGGCCCACCTCAACTTCTTGAGTCACGGATAGCCAGTCACAAATGTTGGTAGGTACAGGTATATGTAAGTTAAGCAACGGTCAATGAATTTCGAGCATGAACTCACTTTTTACAACAAGTACACTAGGCATCTTCACAAACATCTATGAATCTAGCTAGGCCAATGGGGGCATGTAACGATTGGAAGAAGTGTGTTTGTAAAGTTAAATAAAGTGTCCCTGTTTTTAAGAGTATTTTTAGATACTGGGATTTAATTCCTTAACCCCTTAAAGGGACAGTCAAGTCAAAAAAAAAACTTTCATTTTTCAAATAGGGCATATCATTTTAAACAACTTTCCAATTTACTTTTATCAACAATTTTGCTTTGTTATCTTGGTATTCAAGTTGAAAGCAAACCTAGGAAGGTTCATATGATAATTTGTAAGCTATTGAAGGCCACCTCTATTTTATTTACTTTTCAAAGCAGGGTAGAGCTAGCTCTTGTAGGCCATATAGATAGCATTGTGATCACGCTCGTGGCTAGTGGCAGACACTGCACTAATTGGCTAAAATGCAAGTCAATAGATAATAACTAAAAGTCATGTGATTAGGGGAGGTCAGAAGATGCTTAGATACAAGTTAGTCACAGAAGTAAAAAGTGTATTAATATAACAGTGTTGGTTTTGCAAAACTGGGGAATGGGTAATAAAGGGATTATCTATCTTTTTAAACAACAAAAATTCTGGTGTTGACTGTCCCTTTAAGGACAAGGCCATTTTTGAATTTCTTACCCTTAAGGACCAGGGCTATTTTTACATTTCATTTGTGTTTAGCTGTAATTTTTCTCTTACTCATTTACTGTACCCACACATATTATATACCGTTTTTTCTCACCATTAAATAGACTTTTAAAGATACCATTATTTTCATCATATCTTATAAATTAACAATAAAAAAAATATATGAAAAAATGGGGGGGGGGGGGGGGGGGGGGGGGGAAACACACTTTTTGTAACTTTGACCCCCAAAATCTGTTACACATCTACAACCACGAAAAAACATAATTTATGCTTACCTGATAAATTCCTTTCTCCTGTAGTGTAGTCAGTCCACGGGTCATCCATTACTTATGGGATATTAACTCCTCCCCAACAGGAAGTGCAAGAGGATCACCCAAGCAGAGCTGCTATATAGCTCCTCCCCTCTACGTCACACTTAGTCATTCGACCGAAAACCAAACGAGAAAGGAGAAACTATAGGGTGCAGTGGTGACTGGAGTATAATTTAAAATTTAGACCTGCCATAAAAAACAGGGCGGGCCGTGGACTGACTACACTACAGGAGAAAGGAATTTATCAGGTAAGCATAAATTATGTTTTCTCCTGTTAAGTGTAGTCAGTCCACGGGTCATCCATTACTTATGGGATACCAATACCAAAGCTAAAGTACACGGATGACGGGAGGGACAGGCAGGATCTTTATACGGAAGGAACCACTGCCTGAAGAACCTTTCTCCCAAAAACAGCCTCCGAAGAAGCAAAAGTATCAAATTTGTAAAATTTGGAAAAAGTATGAAGAGAAGACCAAGTTGCAGCCTTGCAAATCTGTTCAACAGAGGCCTCATTCTTAAAGGCCCAAGTGGAAGCCACAGCTCTAGTAGAATGAGCTGTAATCCTTTCAGGAGGTTGCTGTCCAGCAGTCTCATAGGCTAAACGTATTATGCTACGAAGCCAAAAGGATAGAGAGGTAGCAGATGCTTTTTGACCTCTCCTCTGTCCAGAATAAACGACAAACAGGGAAGAAGTTTGGCGAAAATCTTTAGTTGCCTGTAAATAAAATTTCAGGGCACGGACTACGTCTAGATTGTGCAGAAGTCGTTCCTTCTTTGAAGAAGGGTTAGGGCACAATGATGGAACAACAATCTCTTGATTGATATTCTTGTTAGTGACTACCTTAGGTAAGAACCCAGGTTTAGTACGCGGAACTACCTTATCTGAATGAAAAATCAGATAAGGAGAATCACAATGTAAGGCTGATAACTCAGAGACTCTACGAGCCGAGGAAATAGCCATTAAAAACAGAACTTTCCAAGATAACAGCTTGATATCAATGGAATGAAGGGGTTCAAACGGAACCCCCTGTAAAACGTTAAGAACTAAGTTTAAGCTCCACGGTGGAGCTACAGTCTTAAACACAGGCTTAATCCTAGCCAAAGCCTGACAAAAAGCCTGAACGTCTGGAACTTCTGACAGACGTTTGTGTAAAAGGATGGACAGAGCTGAGATCTGTCCCTTTAAGGAACTTGCAGATAAACCCTTTTCTAAACCTTCTTGTAGAAAAGACAATATCCTAGGAATCCTAACCTTACTCCATGAGTAACTCTTGGATTCACACCAGTGTAAGTATTTACGCCATATCTTATGGTAAATCTTCCTGGTAACAGGTTTCCTAGCCTGTATTAAGGTATCAATTACTGACTCCGAAAATCCACGCTTTGATAAAATCAAGCGTTCAATTTCCATGCAGTCAGCTTCAGAGAAATTAGATTTTGATGTTTGAAAGGACCCTGAATTAGAAGGTCCTGTCTCAGAGGCAGAGACCAAGGTGGACAGGATGACATGTCCACTAGATCTGCATACCAGGTCCTGCGTGGCCACGCAGGCGCTATTAGAATCACCGATGCTTTCTCCTGTTTGATCCTGGCAATCAAACGAGGAAGCATCGGGAAGGGTGGAAACACATAAGCCATCCTGAAGGTCCAAGGTGCTGTCAAAGCATCTATCAGGACCGCTCCCGGGTCCCTGGACCTGGACCCGTAACAAGGAAGCTTGGCGTTCTGGCGAGACGCCATGAGATCCATATCTGGTTTGCCCCAACGTCGAAGTATTTGGGCAAAGACCTCCGGATGAAGTTCCCACTCCCCCGGATGCAAAGTCTGGCGACTTAGGAAATCCGCTTCCCAGTTCTCCACTCCTGGGATGTGGATCGCTGACAGGTGGCAAGAGTGAGACTCTGCCCAGCGAATTATCTTTGATACTTCCATCATCGCTAGGGAACTCCTTGTCCCTCCCTGATGGTTGATGTAATCCACAGTCGTGATGTTGTCCGACTGAAACCTGATGAACCTCAGAGTTGCTAACTGAGGCCAAGCCAGAAGGGCATTGAGAACTGCTCTCAATTCCAGAATGTTTATTGGAAGGAGACTCTCCTCTTGAGTCCACGATCCCTGAGCCTTCAGGGAATTCCAGACAGCGCCCCAACCTAGTAGGCTGGCGTCTGTTGTTACAATTGTCCAGTCTGGCCTGCTGAAGGGCATCCCCCTGGACAGATGTGGCCGAGAAAGCCACCATAGAAGAGAATCTCTGGTCTCTTGATCCAGATTCAGCGTAGGGGACAAATCTGAGTAATCCCCATTCCACTGACTTAGCATGCACAATTGCAGCGGTCTGAGATGCAGGCGTGCAAAAGGAACTATGTCCATTGCCGCTACCATTAAGCCGATTACCTCCATGCATTGAGCCACTGACGGGTGTTGAATGGAATGAAGGACACGGCAAGCATTTAGAAGCTTTGTTAACCTGTCCTCTGTCAGGTAAATTTTCATTTCTACAGAATCTATAAGAGTCCCCAAGAAGGGAACTCTTGTGAGTGGTAAGAGAGAACTCTTCTCCTCGTTCACTTTCCACCCATGCGACCTTAGAAATGCCAGTACTAACTCTGTATGAGACTTGGCAGTTTGGAAGCTTGACGCTTGTATCAGAATGTCGTCTAGGTACGGAGCTACCGAAATTCCTCGCGGTCTTAGTACCGCCAGAAGAGAGCCCAGAACCTGGTAATGCCTGTCTAGGAAGGCAAACCTTAGATACCGGTAATGTTCTTTGTGAATCGGTATGTGAAGGTAAGCATCCTTTAAATCCACTGTGGTCATGTACTGACCTCTTTGGATCATGGGTAAGATTGTCCGAATAGTTTCCATTTTGAACGATGGAACTCTTAGGAATTTGTTTAGGATCTTTAAATCCAATATTGGTCTGAAGGTTCCCTCTTTTTTGGGAACCACAAACAGATTTGAGTAAAACCCTTGTCCGTGTTCCGACCGCGGAACTGGGTGGATCACTCCCATTAGTAAAAGGTCTTGTACACAGCGTAGAAACGCCTCTTTCTTTATCTGGTTTGTTGACAACCTTGAAAGGTGAAATCTCCCTTGTGGAGGAGAAGCTTTTAAGTCCAGAAGATATCCCTGAGATATGATCTCCAACGCCCAGGGATCCTGGACATCTCTTGCCCAAGCCTGGGCGAAGAGAGAGAGTCTGCCCCCCACTAGATCCGTTTCCGGATCGGGGGCCCTCACTTCATGCTGTCTTAGGGGCAGCAGCAGGTTTTCTGGCCTGCTTGCCCTTGTTCCAGGTCTGGTTAGGTTTCCAGCCTTGTCTGTAGCGAGCAACAGCTCCTTCCTGTTTTGGAGCAGAGGAAGTTGATGCTGCTCCTGCCTTGAAGTTACGAAAGGCACGAAAATTAGACTGTCTAGCCCTAGGTTTGGCTCTGTCTTGAGGCAGGGCATGGCCTTTACCTCCCGTAATATCAGCGATAATTTCTTTCAAACCGGGCCCGAATAAAGTCTGCCCCTTGAAAGGTATGTTAAGTAATTTCGATTTAGAAGTTACATCAGCTGACCAGGATTTTAGCCACAGCGCTCTGCGTGCCTGAATGGCGAATCCGGAATTCTTAGCCGTAAGTTTAGTTAAATGTACTACGGCATCAGAAATAAATGAATTAGCTAGCTTAAGGGTTTTAAGCTTGTGTGTAATCTCATCTAATGGCGCTGAGTCAAGGGTCTCTTCCAGAGACTCAAACCAAAATGCTGCCGCAGCCGTGACAGGCGCAATGCATGCAAGGGGTTGCAATATAAAACCTTGTTGAACAAACATTTTCTTAAGGTAACCCTCTAACTTTTTATCCATTGGATCTGAAAAGGCACAGCTATCCTCCACCGGGATAGTGGTACGCTTAGCTAAAGTAGAAACTGCTCCCTCCACCTTAGGGACCGTTTGCCATAAGTCCCGTGTGGTGGCGTCTATTGGAAACATTTTTCTGAATATAGGAGGGGGTGAGAAAGGCACACCGGGTCTATCCCACTCCTTAGTAACAATTTCAGTAAGTCTCTTAGGTATAGGAAAAACGTCAGTACTCGTCGGTACCGCAAAATATTTATCCAACCTACACATTTTCTCTGGGATTGCAACTGTGTTACAATCATTCAGAGCCGCTAACACCTCCCCTAGCAATACACGGAGGTTTTACAGCTTAAACTTAAAATTTGAAATGTCTGAATCCAGTTTATTTGGATCAGATCCGTCACCCGCAGAATGAAGCTCTCCGTCCTCATGTTCTGCAAATTGTGACGCAGTATCAGACATGGCCCTAGCATTATCAGCGCACTCTGTTCTCACCCCAGAGTGATCTCGTTTACCCCTAAGTTCTGGCAATTTAGACAAAACTTCAGTCATAACATTAGCCATGTCTTGTAGAGTGATTTGTAATGGCCGCCCTGATGTACTTGGCGTTACAATATCACGCACCTCCTGAGCGGGAGATGCAGTTACTGACATGTGAGGCAAGTTAGTCGGCATAACTTCCCCCTCGCTGTCTGGTGAATGTTGCTTAACATGTACAGATTGACTTTTATTTAAAGTAGCATCAATGCAATTAGTACATAAATTTCTATTGGGCTCCACCTTGGCTTTTGAACATATTGCACAAAGAGATTCCTCTGTGTCAGACATGTTTAACAAACTAGCAATTAGACTAGTAAGCTTGGAAATACTTTTCAACTAAATTTACAAGCAATATGCAAAACGTTACTGTGCCTTTAAGAAGCACAGAAAAAATGTCACGGTTGAATAACAATGAACCGGATTAGTTATAGAAACCAAATTTTCACAGTAAAAGCATAAATTTAGCAAAGGATTGCACACATTAGCAATGGATGATTAACCCTTAATATCAGAAAAAACGTATAACAATTGAAAATATAAGCGTTTTTATCACAGTCAAAGCACAGTCTCACAGGTCTGCTGTGAGTGATTACCTCCCTCAAAACTAGTTTTGAAGACCCCTGAGCTCTGTGGAGACGTCCTGGATCATGCAGGGAGAAAAAGGCAGACTGTGACTGAATTTCTGATGCGTAGTAAAAGCGCCAAAATAGGCCCCTCCCACTCACAATACAACAGTGAGGGAAGCTCAGTAAACTGTTTTAATTTAAAACAAACGACAGCCATGTGGAAAATAATGCCCAAAACAATTTTTCACCAAGTACCTCAGATAATTAAACGATTTAACATGCCAGCAAACGTTTAAAATCTAATTTATGAAATGTCATTAAAAGCCTGCTGCTAGTCGTTCACACTGCAAGTTAGGCTAAAAGTTATATGCATACAGTATTTTCCCAGTGAAGTGCCATTCCCCAGAAATACTTAAGTGTAAACATACATACATATCAGCCTGATACCAGTTGCTACTACTGCATTTAAGGCTGTACTTACATTATATCGGTATTAGCAGTATTTTCTCAGTCAATTCCATTCCTTAGAAAATAATATACTGCAACATACCTCTTTGCAGGTGAACCTGCCCGCTGTCCCCTGATCTGAAGTTACCTCACTCCTCAGAATGGCCGAGAACAGCAAATGGATCTTAGTTACGTCCGCTAAGATCATACAAAAAACTCAGGTAGATTCTTCTTCAAATTCTGCCTGAGAAGAAAAACAACACACTCCGGTGCCGTTTTAAAATAACAAACTTTTGATTGAAGATATAAAAACTAAGTTTAATCACCACAGTCCTCTCACACATCCTATCTATTAGTTGGGTGCAAGAGAATGACTGGGTGTGACGTAGAGGGGAGGAGCTATATAGCAGCTCTGCTTGGGTGATCCTCTTGCACTTCCTGTTGGGGAGGAGTTAATATCCCATAAGTAATGGATGACCCGTGGACTGACTACACTTAACAGGAGAAAACAACCATGCTAAATAGTTTCTAAATTTTGTCCTGAGTTTACAAATACCCAATGTTTACAAGTTATTTGCCTTTTTGCAAGTTATAGGGCAATAAGTAGCACTTTGCCATTTCCAAACCATTTTTTTTTTCAAAATTAGCGAGTTACGTCGTAACCCTGATATATGTCAGGAATCCCTGAATATCCCTTTTCATGTATATATTTTTTTAGTAGACATCCCAAAGTATTGATCTAGGCCCATTTTGGTATATTTCATGCCACCATGCCAAATGCGATCAAATAAAAAAAAAAAAATTGCTAACTTTTCACAAACTTTTTCACAAACAAAGGTTTCTCACTGAAATTATTTACAAACAGCTTGTGCAATTATGGCACAAATGGTTGTAAATGCTTCTCTGGGATCCCCTTTCGTCAGAAATAACAGACATATATGCCTTTGGTGTTGCTTTTTGATAATTAGAAGGCAGCTAAATGTCGCTGCGCACCACACTTGTATTATGCCCAGCAGTGAAGGGGTTAATTAGGTAGCTTGTAGGGTTCATTTTAGCTTTAGCGTAGAGATCAGTCTCACACCTGACACATCCCACCCCCTGATCCCTCCCTTACCCCTCACAAACAGCTCTATTCCCTCCCCCATCCCACAATTGTCACCGCCATCTTAAGTACTGGCAGAAAGTCTGCCAGTACTAAAATAAAAGCCTTTTTTTATTTTAAACCATTTTTCTAAAATAAATAAATAGTTTCTGCAGCATAGGTTCCCCCTAACCCCCCAACCTCCACAATCCCCCTCAAACAGCTCTCTTAACTTCCCCCCTCTTCCTATTTGTGGCTATTTTAGGTATTGGCAGCTGCCTGCCAGTACCCAATTTCTTAACAAATTTGCTTTTTTTATTTATTTATTTATTTATTTTCCCCATTTTTCCATAGTGTAGCTGCCCCTCTCAATATCCCCCCCTCCCAGATCGCATTCCCAACAACATTTCCCCTCCCCCCCCCCCCACGAGCTAAGTTTGGGTTTAAAAGGTTTTATACAGGATTTTTAGATGCAGCTTTATGAAAATTGGTGTACACTGTCACTTTAAAGCTTGATTCCAAAAGTCAAAGAAATCTGCTGGTATGAGAATAGAGAGCAAAGCAGGGCTTATAAATGCTGGCGTCATGGCACTGTGGATTTGCCGAGCCCTTCATTGAGATGCTACTGGAAGAAAAAAAAAAAAGTTCTCTGCTGTTTGAGTTAGAAGTTTAACTATGGCACAAAGGTATTTTTTCTCTCATTTAATTTCCTAATATAAAAAAGGTATATACAAAATATAAAACACTCTAGTAGTCAGACAGAAAGAAAGATCCACTCATTAATCATTGAGTTATCCTCCCGGGACCTTATGACGGTAATACAGCTGGACACTAGTACAGTATTTTTCCATTATCACTCTTCTGATTTAATATCAAGAAATAAAAATGTCAAAATGAAGATGGGGAATCAACCAGTCTTCCATTGTACTTTCATCCAGTTCACTGATCAAAGTATGTGTCCTTGATAGCTGTCGGTTATGAAGAGGTGAGAAATATGTGTTCTGATGTCTGTGTCCTGGGCAAGAAGTCTGTGTATTATCAAGAGCTGAAAGACAGAAGTATGAGTCTGCATATGAGTAGTAGGTTCAGCTGATCTGATCGTAGAAACCTGTAGAGTGTCATTAGTAGTAAGTGACAATTATTCCCAGGGCTGACTAGCTTTGTCAATTGCACCAAGATAGGAGAGGACACAAGGTCAATGGAAATGTCTGCTTTAATTACTAATTCTCCAACAATACACACTGTGTGTGTGCCTGTGTAAGTGTGAAACAAAGAATATAGAATATTTCTAAAAGGGGAAGAGGTAGTATGCATGCAGTAGTGCCCAGTTTAAATAAAGCACCTGTAAAACATAATATATAATCTATTATTTGTGTGTACAGCTTCTCCAACATGTCTCTAGCACTAGAGGTCCAAAATATTAGTTATAGGGACAGTCTAGTACAACATTCTTATTGTTTAAAAAGAAAGTAAAGGTAGTGCTAACACACACACACATATATATATATATATATATATATATATATATATAATAAAACAACAACATTTAACAAAATATGTGGTACAAAAGATACATTTTCAATCAACAACAAGTTTTTATAGAATATATAATACAGCATTATAACATTAGGATGCATGGTTGTATAGGAATAATTGCTTCCCCAGAATCATCAAAGGTATTAGCCCCAGATAAAAAGGAGGTTCTTATGCCCTTGTTCTGCATTATTTGCCTCTACCTCCGGCCACGCCTACCAAATTCTTACAAAGCCGGTTGTTGACGCATGCGCGCACTGCAGCATTGCTACAAAAGTGAAAAATGACACTAAATAGCAAGCATGCGCCCATGCCGCAGTCGGCAAATATTACAGAAGCGGGTCAAACACAGTTTTGGCACTAGCTGGGTCAGGTGGCATACAAATTGATCGTGCAAAAAAAGAGAGGTGCTGTACGCCCAATGAGTAAATAAAACATCCAACATACAAATTGATTGTACTTATGTTTTCACAGTATACATAGTTACAAGCACTCTGGGGACCTACACAATTTGAGCACTAGCTGGGTGACAGACAAATGGATCGTACCTATTTGTAAATATTGATATTATGTAAAACACTCTGGGGGACATCTAAGTACTTGTGTACATCTAAGTACTTGTAACTAAGTACAGGTGGCCCTCGGTTTACGCCGGTTCAATTTGCGCCGTTTCAGAATAACAACCTTTTTTTTCAGTCATGTGACTGCTATTGAAAAGCTTTGGAAAGCAAAGTGCACTAATTAAAATAGCCAGTAGGTGGAGCTGCCCGCTTGTTTTGCAGAAAAGTTATGCAACTTATCAGCCCTAAACTGATCTGTGTACACAGAGCAGACATTAGCTATTGAGCAACAAGTTTTAGCAGCCACTTCCCTATTATCTTCCTGTCCAGCAGCTTCAGGTGAGGGTGCCTAACTGCTTATTAATTAATGCAGATTGAAACGCATAGAATAGGTGCAGACCCAATATTATCTAACATGCTAACAATGCAGAGAACTGTTTGCAGAAAAATCCAAGTAAAAAAACGTTTCTGTTCATTAAACTTAGTTTGATTATGTAACAAATCCACTCACACACAAACCAGAAATAGAATATTTGTAGCTCTTTTGTATATCTATCTCTGCAAACACAGACTTAGTTTGAACAGAAATGGTAACAGTGAGCAATTAATAGCCAGTAGTATAGGTTTTAGAACTCTAACTCTGATAGCCCAGAATCAGGAGTTAGATAAAGGGTTGATTTGTGGATGAATCGTATAACTTCTGTAAACCTTGATTCAGTGTCCCGTATACTTCACACACATTCACCCAATAAAATATATACAAAGTCACTCACACGAATTGCTAATTACAACTTTAGGTTTATCCAAATATGTAACTTGTAAGCAGTATTTGTTGTGGAATTAATATGCACCGGTATAGTGATTCACATCCCATGTGTATAGCAACATATTTAGAGAGAGTCAACTTGAATATATGTGGCAACAAGAGGAATTACCGATGCAAACGATATCCAGAAATAGTAACAAACAGAGGTTACCTGTGACCAAGGAGTCAGAGAGAGCTTGCCTGTTGCAGGAGAGAACCGCTTGCGGTGAATGTGTGACTCACTTCCGGTTTGAGGATCCAGCGTCGGAAAGTTGCGGAGGTTCCGCGATGTGAAAAAATAACTGACAGGAGCTGCAGAGGGAGACCTGAAAAGGGATTTTTGTGCAGAGCGGTAATCACAGAAATTTAGTAACTGGTTAATAACACAGAGGTAGCTGTGGATATTCAGTTCAAAGTTTAACAACTTAAGGTATAATTCCCAAACATAAATTTGAAAGGAAACGAAGTGACCTGAGTAGTAACAAAGGGGAACAGCCTCCAGGCTGTTGAACTTCAATAATCAGGCAAAGATTGATTGTAGGAGGCTCCCTTTTAAAGGAGTAAGGTGCATGAAGGGAGATACCTTAAAGGTATATCACATACCCCCCTCCTCAAGGGCAGTCAACAGGGGTGCGGAGATATGGCTTCCCAGGATACCGCCGATGAAAAGCGGAGAGTAGATCAGGTGCGTGAACATCCTCATGAGATTCCCATGAATTGCTTTCAGGACCATAGCCTTTCCATTGTATCAAGTATTGTACATGACCGCGACGTATCCGGGAATCTAAGATGGACTCCACTTCATATTCCAACTGATCTTGGTGATAAATGGGTGGAGGAGGATCTGCCAGTTGTAATGAAGGGTTTCCTACGTAAGGCTTAATCAGAGATACATGAAATGTAGGATGAACGGTGAGATCTTTGGGCAGAGTCAACCGAACAGCGTTCGAGTTGACTATTGCTGCAATCGGAAACGGACCAATAAATTGATTGGCCAATTTTTTACATGGCACACGAAGTTTCAGATACTTGGTGGACAATAGAACCAAATCTCCTACTGCATAAGTGGGACTAGGGGAATGATGTAAGTCATAGTACTTCTTTTGGTGTTCTTGAGCATCCTGCAAGTGAGTCTTAAGCAACAAAAGTCTATCTTGTAAGGAATTACTAAAATCCATTGCTCCGGGGCAATTCACTGTAGTATGTGATAATGTGATAGTGGTTGGATGGAAACCATATGTGGCGAAGAATGGTGATACTTTGGTTGAGGTAGAAATCGAGTTGTTGTATGAGAACTCTGCCATTGGGAGGTAATCTACCCAATCATCCTGAAGATGGCTTAGATAACATCGTAGGAATTGTTCTAGCGTCTGATTCAGACGTTCAGTCAATCCATTTGACTGAGGATGAAAAGCTGTGGTATAACGAGTATCTATTTGTAACAGTTTGCACAGAGACCTCCAGAATGCTGAGGTGAACTGAGTACCTCTATCTGTGATCACTGTAGTCGGTAATCCATGTAATTTGACTATATTATCCAAAAAGACTTTTGCTGTAGTAATGGCTGTGGGTAAACTTGTTAGTGGAATAAAATGACCTAATTTAGTTAAGTGATCTACAACCACTAGAATAGTGGTGTACTTTTGTGAGACTGGAAGATCAACAATAAAATCCATTGATATGGTGGACCATGGCATATCTGGTATTGGTAAGGTAGTTAATAAACCAATAGGTTTTTTGTGTGCCACTTTGTTTCTTGCACATATATCACATTTTTTCAGATGATGGATAACATCTTGATTTAGCTGTGGCCACCAAAAGTGTCTTTTGATCAAGTTGGTGGTCTTTTGTACACCTTTGTGGCCTGACATAACATTGTCATGATAATGTTTTAATATCATCATTCTAAGAGCCTTAGGTACATATAAACTATCTTTGTGGTACAACAACCCTGATGTGGAATCTTTCTCACAATTTGGAGGGCAGACTTTTTCTTTTTGAGTTTCCAGTAGAATGTCCCTTTCTAAGTTAGAAAGTGAGTATATAAATTTCTCTTCTGGTATGATTGGATTGAGGGTCTCGGAGATATTCGTAGAATCATACATTCTGGAGAGGGCATCAGCTTTAGTGTTAGAATGTCCTGGTCTGTAAGTAATCAAAAAATTAAAGCGATCTAAAAACAAAGACCATCTGACTTGGCGTGCAGAAAGAGTTTTACTTTTTCTTAAATATTCAAGGTTTTTGTGATCAGTAAAAATGAGAAAAGGTTCTTTTGACCCTTCTAATAGATGCCTCCAGTGCTCTAAGGAACTTTTAATTGCTAAAAGCTCTTTGTCTCCAATGCTATAATTTATTTCGGCTGGGAGCAAGGTTCTGGAATAAAAAGCTACAGGATGCATTTCTTGGTTTTCCTTGATTTTTTGTGAAAGAACTGCTCCTATACCAGTGTTGGAGGCATCAACCTCTAAAATGAATTGAGATTGATAGTCTGGCAGCGTTAGCACTGGGGCAGTGGAAAAACAGTGCTTTAGCTTGTTAAAAGCAGTTTGAGCTTCTTCATTCCAATGAAATCTTTGGGATTTCCTTGTGAGTTGGGTTAATGGTCTTACAATAGTAGAGAAATCTCTGATAAATTTTCTGTAAAAATTTGAGAAACCCAAAAACCTCTGTAGTGCTCGAACCGTGCGTGGTATGGTCCATTCCTGGATTGTGTTTATCTTTTCAGGATCCATTTGGATCTTTTGAGGAGATAAGATATAACCAAGGAACTTAATCTGTTTAACATGGAAATTGCATTTTTCCAGTTTGGCAAACAATCTATGTTGTCTTAGTCGGGTGAGTACCCATCGTACATGCCTTTCATGGTCTTGTAAATTTGTGGAATATATTAGAATATCATCTAGATAAATTACAACACATATGTCAGTTAAATCTCGGAATATCTCGTTGATGAAATGTTGGAAAGTAGCTGGTGCGTTACTCAACCCGAAAGGCATGACATTGTACTGAAATAACCCGTATCGTGTGCGAAAAGCTGTCTTCCATTCGTCTCCACTTCTAATGCGAATCAAATTATACGCCCCCTTCAAATCCAGTTTGGTATATATGGTAGCATTAGTGAGTCTTTCCAGTAATTCTGGTATTAAAGGCAATGGGTAACGGTTTTTTACTGTTATTGCATTTAAGGCTCGGTAATCTATTATGGGTCTTAGACTTAGATCTTTATTTTTAACAAAAAAAATACCAGCTGCTGCGGGTGAAGTTGAATGTGATATAAAACCTTTTTTAAGGTTTTCATCCAGGTAAGTGCGTAAATGGGTTAACTCATCTTGGGACAGAGGATATATTTTGCCATAGGGTATTTGAGACCCGGGTATTAATTCGATGGGGCAGTCAAATTCACGGTGTGGCGGCAATGATTCAGCCTCTTTTAAATCGAATACATCTACCAAATCAGAATATGCCGCTGGTATACCATTCTCAATAGAAGATATAGAACAGTGTGGATAACACGTATTAGTGCAATATCTAGATGTTAAATTTATCTCACCCTTTAACCAATCAATGCTAGGATTATGTGTCTTTAACCACAGATATCCTAAAATAATAGAATGTCTATCAATAGGAATGATATCGTATGTAAGGTATTCTGTGTGACCATTTTTTGTGGTAGTAAGTAAAGGTATAGTGTGATGTGTGATAGGACCATTCTGGATCAGAGTACCATCTATTAACTTCACAAAAATTGGTTGCTGTTTACACACTGTGGGTATTTTATTCTTTTTAACAAATTTATCATCAATATATATCCCTGAAGCACCAGAATCTATTAACGCATCACTCTGGATGTGGAGACGGTCCCACTGTAAAGAAAGAGAGACAGTGAGCTGGGTTGCAGTAGATAAATTGTATATTGATACTATATTTTTTTTCTTACCCTTCTTCTGTTTTGATAAGAGGGGGCAGGTTGCAACTGTATGCTCCTTGTGAGCACAGTAAAGACATACATTTCCTAATTTCCTTCTTGTTTTTTCCTCTTGAGTCAGAGGTCCTTTGATTGTCCCAATCTCCATTGGGGTGCTAAAAGTCTGATTTCTGTCTTGAGAGACTGTGGATGGATGAAAGCGTCTGATAGAGGGGTCATACATGCTTTTTTCAGCTTTCCTTTCCCTCAGACGTCTATCTAATGTGGTGCTTAGCTTGATTAAGCCGGTGAGTGTTTCAGGCATTTCCAATCGTGAGAGTTCATCTTTTAGAGATTCAGACAAACCTAGGCGAAACTGATTACGTAAGCTTACCTCATTCCACAATGAGTCTGAGGCCCACATCTGAAAGTCTGTTGTATATTCCTCTACAGTCCTTTTGCCTTGTTTTAATGACCGTAATTTGGTCTCAGCTAGTATTTGGCTGTTTGAATCCTCATACAAACTTGTCATTGCTGAAAAGAAATCAGTTAATGAATCTAGAATAGGGTTGTTCTGTTCAAAATATCTGTTAGCCCAGGTACGTGGCTCTCCTGTCATATATGAAATTGTGGTGCAAACTTTAATCCTGTCTGAATGATAGGTGCGTGGTTTCAAAGAAAATAGCAAGTTACATGCGTTTTTGAAATCACGAAACTCAGATCGTTTTCCAGAAAATGGTGTTGGTGTATGTACTTGGGGTTCAGGTATATCCATAGGTTTAGGTGTAATGAAATCCTTTAACATTGCTTTTATGGCTACATTGTCAGTCTGTAATTCTTGTATAGCATGGGCTAAATAATCTAATTTCTGGTACACATTAGTGAATTCATTTTTTACTTCTGTGGGATCCATGTTTTAGTAATTTAACAGGATCAGTTTTAGGCCTGATTATTATGTAACGAATCCACTCACACACAAACCAGAAATAGAATATTTGTAGCTCTTTTGTATATCTATCTCTGCAAACACAGACTTAGTTTGAACAGAAATGGTAACAGTGAGCAATTAATAGCCAGTAGTATAGGTTTTAGAACTCTAACTCTGATAGCCCAGAATCAGGAGTTAGATAAAGGGTTGATTTGTGGATGAATCGTATAACTTCTGTAAACCTTGATTCAGTGTCCCGTATACTTCACACACATTCACCCAATAAAATATATACAAAGTCACTCACACGAATTGCTAATTACAACTTTAGGTTTATCCAAATATGTAACTTGTAAGCAGTATTTGTTGTGGAATTAATATGCACCGGTATAGTGATTCACATCCCATGTGTATAGCAACATATTTAGAGAGAGTCAACTTGAATATATGTGGCAACAAGAGGAATTACCGATGCAAACGATATCCAGAAATAGTAACAAACAGAGGTTACCTGTGACCAAGGAGTCAGAGAGAGCTTGCCTGTTGCAGGAGAGAACCGCTTGCGGTGAATGTGTGACTCACTTCCGGTTTGAGGATCCAGCGTCGGAAAGTTGCGGAGGTTCCGCGATGTGAAAAAATAACTGACAGGAGCTGCAGAGGGAGACCTGAAAAGGGATTTTTGTGCAGAGCGGTAATCACAGAAATTTAGTAACTGGTTAATAACACAGAGGTAGCTGTGGATATTCAGTTCAAAGTTTAACAACTTAAGGTATAATTCCCAAACATAAATTTGAAAGGAAACGAAGTGACCTGAGTAGTAACAAAGGGGAACAGCCTCCAGGCTGTTGAACTTCAATAATCAGGCAAAGATTGATTGTAGGAGGCTCCCTTTTAAAGGAGTAAGGTGCATGAAGGGAGATACCTTAAAGGTATATCACAGATGATGATGCAGTCTGTTGTGTAATTATTTAAATAGGTGCTGTTAGCAAATGTTTTTGTTCATTAAACTTAGTTTGATGATGATACAATCTGTATTATTAGGTTTATAATGCTGTTTAGCATTTAAAGTCTTCATTTCAAAGCTTTTAAAATAATGTATTAGGTGTTACTTATGACAATTTTGAGAGGGGCCTGGAACCTAACCCCCTCACTTCCCATTGACTTACATTATAAACTGGGTTTCAATTTACAATGGTTTCGATTAACAACCATTCCTCCTGGAACCTAACCCCGGCGTAAACTGAGGGATACCTCTACTTGTACAGCTAAGTGCTTGTAACTATTTATATTGTGAAAACATAAGTACGATCAATTTGTATGCCACCTGACCCAGCTAGTGCCAAAACTGTTTGACCCGCTTCTGTAATATTTGCCAACTGTGGCATGGGCGCATGCGTGCTATTTAGTGTCATTTTGCACTTTATTGTAGCAATGCTGCAGTGAGCGCATGCGTCAACAACCGTCTTTGTAAACATTTGGTAGGCATGGCCGGAGGTAGGGGAATGTAACTAAGTCGGCAAATAATACAGAACACCCCCTTAATAGATCACATCATAGGACCTTTTTTTAATATTCTGTATAGTTCTGGAGATCATATGAAAATATCAATAAACTAGAAATAAACTACTAAAATGATATATGGGTTAAATATGGGTTAAATATGTCTAGCATAGGGAAAGGAGGAAAGGAGAGTGAGAGAGAGTAAGAGTGAGAGAGAGATGATAGAACAGAAAACTTCAAAAAGAGTTTAATAAAGGTGAGGATTTGAAATTATTTTCATGAGAACACCACAAGAATAAGAGGTCATGATTTTAGATGGAGACTAGCAGGTTCATGAGGAAGTTGTGTAACTACTTCTTACAGAAAGAATGGTTGATTCATTAAGAAAACTTCCAGTCAAGGCATGCTGTGAATAGAACAGTCCGTTATAGAAATGGGAGTTCCAATGCATACACTTGAATTAAAATTCTGACATGTCACATGTAATTCAAATTGCAATGCTGGCAGCACTAGAGATCCAGGACAGACTGTTGTGAAGTTACGTCACATCATCCCAGGAATGTAATACGCTTCATTTACATATCTGGCAATCAAGGTGTGATGGATAGACCTAGCTGCCCAGCTGTGTGTGGGCATAAAGGGGTTAATAGCATTTAGCCTACGATTACCTTATACCTATACAAGGGTTTAAAAGTTCACCAAATGAATCTCCAAATACTGCCTGCAGTCCCAGTTTAACTCTACTGCCACCACCCAAGACTTAAGATATGGGTGTCTTGGGGAACCGAAATTACTCTCTAGTTAAACTCAGACAAAAATAAATACTAAACGTTAAACAGTAACCCACACCAGTAACAGTTTGGTAATGTGATTACAACCTTGTCTCTAAGGGTTTGTTAATTCAGATACTAGCGCCCAAAAACAGAATTAGATTATTGATATTTTAATGACAAACGACAAATACATGTTACACAGTGCCAAATTACATAAAAACATAATTTATTCTTACCAGATAATTTCCTTTCCTTCCGGATAGGGAGAGTCCACGGCTTCAATCCTTACTGTTGGGAAATACAACACCTGGCCAGCAGGAGGCGGCAAAGACACCCCAGCCAAAGGCTTAAATATCCCTCCCACTTTCTCATTACCCCAGTCATTCTGCCGAGGGAACAAGGAAAAGTAGGAGAAACATTAGGGTTTAAATGGTGCCAGAAGAATAAAATAAATAATAGGGGACCGCCCATAGACAAGAAAAAACGTGCGGTGGCCGTGGACTCTCCCTATCCGGAATTTATCTGGTAATTATGTTTTCCTTCCTAAGATAGGAAGAGTCCACGACTTCATTCCTTACTGTTGGGAAAACTATACCTAAGCTCCAGAGGACACTGAATGAATAACGGGAGGGAACAAAAAAGAAGAGGCAGACCTATTCTGAGGGCAGCACAGCCTGCAAAACTTTTCTCCCGAAAGCTGCTTCAGCTGAAGCAAAAACATTAAACTTTCAAAATTTTGAAAACGGTATGTAAGGAGGACCAGGTTGCCACTTTACAAATCTGATCCATAAAGGCCTCGTTCTTAAAGGCCCAAGAGGAAGCCACTGCTCCACGGAGATGAGATGACATCCACACTAGATCCGCGAACCACGTCCTTCGCGGCCACGATGGAGCAATCAGGATTACTGATATCCGCTCCTGCTTAATGCGGGACACCACTCAAGGACGAAGCGGTAATGGAGGAAAAAGATAGGAGTTTGAACCTCCAGGGCACTGCTAGTGCATCTATTAGATCCGCTTGGGGATCCCTTGACCCGTACCTGGGTAGTTTAGTATTGAGATAGGACGCCATGAGATCTATCTCCAGCGTCCCCCACTTGCTGCATATCTCTGCAAACATCTCGGGATGGAGAGACCATTCCCCTGAATGGAAGGATTGCCTGCTGAGAGAATCCGCCTCCCAGTTGTTCACACCCGGAATGTGGATCGCTGACAGCGAACAGCTGTGGGCCTCCAGCCACTCCAGAATCTGAGATATTTCCTTCATCGCCAAGGAACTTCTCGTTCCCCCCTGATGGTTGATGTAAGCCAACCAGGTGGCTAAGCCTTCAAGGCATTGAAAATTGACCGTAGTTCCAAAATATTGATCGGGAGGAAGGACTCCTCCTGAGTCCACTTATGCAACCAAAAAATATGTTTTTGGGTTTTGTTTCTTTTTTTTTATTTAATAAACATCTGTGTCACAATAAAAAAAATATTTGCTAGGTTTGTTTTGGGAATCAAGAAAACACAATTGTCTGGCTTCTTAATATTCTTGCTAGCCATTACATCTGTCTGCCCTAAGTAACTAAAGAATACTACAGATAAAAATACATTTGCTTTAGAACTTTATTGTAATGTAAAAGGCCTGCTCTCCCTTTTAAAATAACTATCTAAAGAGGTAGCAGAAATGATAGCCTTTGTAATCTAGTCTTGCAGGAATCCGTAAAATATTTAGCAGCTGTCACTTGATCCCAAGCAATAGATCGCTAAACCTGCAATATTTAATTTCTTTATATAGCAGCAGATGAAAAGAAGTGATATAGTGAGCTGTACAGTGAGGGGTTACTCAGTGAGGTTATACAGATCAACAAAATGTATACACGTGGTTTATATAGTTAGAGCAACAGGAGTTCTGGAGGTGAAAAATAGAAGTAATGTATATATGGTTGTTTAGGGCAGGGTTTTTTAAACCACATGTCGGGACCCATTACTGAATCATAACATCATGTTTACTGGGTCTGGACTTGTGTGTATTGTAGGAGAGTGTGGTGTGTCTCTGTATTTCCAAGCATAAAAATAAGATCAAGAACGTATGTGGCATCATGGCACTGGGACTTGGGAGAAAATATATATACATATAGTATGTTGTATTAGTCTATGTTTTCTATATAATAAGATAAAAGCAATAATTTACAAACCCAAAAGGCATGGCTTGGAAAACTTATTTTTTGGCATTAAACTTGTATAATTACTATACATTTATTTTTACACACAAAAACAAAACAAAACACATATCTGACTTCTACTATATAGTCTAGCAGAAAAAACTAAAATTATGACTTACCAGATAATTTCCTTTCCTTCAATACAGGGAGAGTTTACAGCTGCATTCATTACTTTTGGGAAAACAGAACCTGGCCACCAGGAGGAAAGAAAGACACCACAGCCAAAAGCTTAAATACCTCCACCACTTCCCTCATCTCCCGATCATTCTGCCGAGGGAACAAGGAACAGCAGGAGAAATATCAGGGTGAAAAAGGTGCCAGAAAAAGCAATTTAAATTTAGGGCCGCCCTCCGGAGAGCACGGACGGGAGCTGTGGACTCTCCCTGTATCGAAGGAAAGGAAATTATCTGGTAAGTCATAATTTTGTTTTCCTTCTAAATACAGGGAGAGTCCACAGCTGCATTCATTACTTTTGGGAAAACAATATCCAAGCTATAGAGGATACTGAATGCTAACAGGGGGGCAACAATAAGGCGGCCAAATCTGAGGGCACCACAGCCTGAAAAAATCCCATCTCCCGAAAAACTGCTTCAACAGAAGCAAAGGACCCAAACAAGTTTGAGGACCAAGTAACTGCCCAACAATGAGGGCCGCAAGAGCCCACAACAGAGACCACACAAAGTCACTGGACCCAAAAAGAGCACATAAACCTCTGAGGAGACGAGAGTCCCACTGACTATGTGATCAGACAAATAAATACTCCTCCACGAACACGACAAGGACAACCAAGACTCCCAACACCATATGCTTCCACAGAGGAACACAGAAACAAAGTGACTGTGCTAAAGAGGTCTGAAAAGACCTCAAGGAATGATCTCAAAAAAAAAAAAAAAAAGATGGAAAGAAATCACTTGCAAAACCTGAGAAAAAGTCTCCTTATAAAGAAGGTGGATTACCCAACAGCAAGAGAAACTAGGACCTGGAAGATATTCCTGAAAATGAACAGGTCAATGAATAGTCAAGGAGCATCTACTGCATTAATACAAAGAACCGATGCAATCCTAGACAAGAAGTCTAGAAGGAGAAAAATTTGAACGCAACTGCCTGACCGCGGGCCGCGTAGTAGCAAAAGGAAATGAACACCAAGGGTTCATGACCTCAGATAGAACAGAAACAGATTTCTAGATCTGCTCAGGAGCCCACATATCCGGACAGAAGCGACGGATGAGACCACCCGTAACCGTATGACTGTTAGACAGCCAGACTAACTATGAGACTAGGAACTAGCCGTCCTATCAAGAACCGGCTAAAAACCACTTCACCAGGATACCCTGGAAGGACCAGAGAAAACCTCAAGAAGATATAAAATTCAGAGAGAACCAACACCACCCAACCCAAACAGGCACTATACATCAAAACACCAAGGGCGAATGCCCTGTCAAACTCAATAGGAAGAAGCGCCCACAATGGGGAAGACCAACCACGAAACCAAGTTGCAGCGCAAACAAAGGAGCAATCAGAAACCCTGATGCCCGCCCCTGGCAGACTGAGTCAACCCAGAAGAGGTGACAGTCAAAGGGAATAAGGAAGAATAAACTTCCCCAGCACCGAAAAGATTCAGAGATCTACTGAAGATCCCTGACCACAATCCCCTAAGGGCAAGACTAGGATACGAAAACCCAAAAAACCTAGATCGGATTCTACCAAAGGTACAGATCCCTCAAAAGGAAAGGAAATCACCAAAGGAGAGTCCCTCAACCTCCTGCGGAACTCTGAGTCAGGAAAAGGATCTACTCCAGAAAGAACCCAACTGGTAAAAACTCAGAAGACTAGGTCCTCAGAGTAGAAGAGTGACCAAAGATTCCTAAGAGAAAACAGAAGTAGTCCCTAAAGACACTCTCCCACTTCCATGGAAGTGATAAGACAGACTCCCCCAGTAGACCAAAGGTAAGTGTCCCATAAAAAGGAAAATATATACCTTTACCTGCGTTAAAACACACAACCTTCTCCTTCCGAAGCGGTGGAGCTAACCACTACGCTACATCTTCCTGAGTCGTATACTGGTGACCAGAGCGGACTGACCAGAAATCTATGAAAAACTGGAGATAGCAACATGCCAAGCTGAAAATTTGGACTGATAAACATACCCAAAAGGCTGTGTGGGCCTCGCCAGGATCTAACCTGCAACCCTCGGGTTGCCACAGATCTCTGCAACAGTGTATTAGCACAATGATGCAAATGCTATCTGTCCGTCCACAGTACCAACGAATGACTGAAGTAAAACAGGGCAAGCCTATAGAGTATCGTAACCCAAAAGGCCTAGGAGACTTCCTGTCTGAAAACCAAACAGATTCAAGAACCACCCTGTTGCCTACTCCAGGAACTCCATCCCAAAACTAAATGGAAAGGACAAGAGAGATCCATTAAAACTCCTAGCAGGCACTAGAGAAACCTGAGCTGCCAACTATAGGAGCAACCAGAAGCCAGAAAACAGGATACTGTAATAATAATAATCGGATTTCCTCAACATGATGATAGGAACCGTATATCACCCATCCTCCCCTAATCAAGAGAGGCAAAACTTAGCTCCTAAAGAAAACTGCCACTGCATACGATCCAATATCAGACGCCTAACTAAGACGATTTAACCAGGACCAGCGAGCCTCCTCTGGACCGAAAAACCACTTGAGAAGAAGAAAAGAGAGGTCCAGCCAGTTAGGATACAACATATCTGTACAAACCGCAAAAGAACAGCGATAACGCTACCCCCACCAGGACCAGCCCGATATGAAGGATACAACATATCTGTTCAAGTGTCAAACAGAAAATTCTAAAATACTGGCAGGGCCAGAAAGCGGAGAATAATAAAACAGCAAAGCATATAAGCTCCGGCTTAAACATAGTCTCGGACCTATCGAGTGAACATCATCCCGACCAGAGTCGACCAGAGACAACCTTCTTGTTTTTTTCCTTTTAGTATAGAACTTCCACCGGAAGATCCATCAATCGCGACACAAAATCGCTAATACTATTTACCAGAATGAAAATTCTTCCTAAGAAGAGAGGCAATATATCTCACGCTCAAAATAAAGGAAGATAAAACTTATCCTAACCGGATTACAAAGAAAAATAGTCAAGCACACACAAGAGAAGGCCCAAGGGAAAGTGAAACCAACAGGTCCCGCCCGTCATGCAACATAATTCCTCAAGAGTTCCGAACTGGGAATCAGATACAAAAAAACTAAAACAAATCCCTCCAGTCGTCTAAACAGGCTCGCTATTTGAATGACTAGACTGAGATTCAGCTGATGGATCAGAACTAGGATCCTCTAGCGTCGCTAGAACTTCTCTCAGAAGCACACGCAGACAAGCCATTCTAAATCTAAAAGCAAAATCCACCTCCGTCTGAGTATCTGGGGCCTCCGACCCTCTAGGTAGCCCCTCTGAGGACACCGCTTCCCCAGAAGACTGATCGGATACCACAGTCCTCTTGCATGCCGGACCTTGGGCAGGAGTACACGGATTAAGCCTTCGCTTGCACGTGGCAGGAAGATGCAAATGCGCTAAGGCCAGAGATATGGCCATGCAAAACCGTGCATTAACCTCAGTTGGAAACAAACCTCCCTCAGGAGAAGGGGTAATGGTATGCGGGGCAACCACCTGTTTGGTAACGGAAGATGTAAGGGAACGTACCTCACGGGATGCCGAATCCAGAGGCGGATGGCTCATTGGTCTCTAACGTTACCACGTGGGAAGATGAGAACACTATCGCGGCATTTGGAATATAATTAAGAGGGCTGGGTTACCCGGGCCTGCTTACAATAATCACAGGTATCAAAATCTGAATCAGAGGAAATCTCCTCTAACCTATGAGCATCCTCCATAACTCAACTAAGCAGATTATAGTCAATAAAAGAAAAACAACTGGCACCTATGACCCAAACAGATAGAGAAAACGGATCCTCTCCGCAGTCGCACGGTCAGGAATACGGAAATGAGAAACAAAAAAAGTGATCGCACCTAGTCACATGGTGCAGCGTGCAGGATTCACTCCCGCTAAGAAAAGCGTGCCAGCCTAAAAAACTGTGCAACTCGAATAACCTGTGCGTTCCAAAAAAAAAACTATGAAGCAACCATACACATAAGCAGTCAAAATCACATAACAAACATGATTGAAAGCCCTCACTGTTTAATAATCCCCCTCCAGAGATATTAACCCTTGATTCCATAAAGATAAAGGAGTCCCACTGAGACCCTGTCTTCTCATTACGTTACAAGCATATAAAAAAATTGAAACAATCTTACCGGAATCTATGCCGTGGAACAGCAACATGGTCCTTCAAGTATGACAGATGCAAGTTTGACAGAAGCAACGCTTCTGACACAGACTTGAGAGCAGAAAAGCAGGCAGCGAAACTCGTCAATGCTGATTGCTTATGGAGCTGTTAATATGAATCTGGATTGCTTCGCAGAAAGACTCTCCCTGCATCTCCTGACTCTAACTTTCATCAATGCTGTCACTGAGAGGTTGACAAGACTACTTAAAACTCCAGTCCCATCGCAAAGAGTACTACCATCCATAAGAGACTACTCCGTATATTCCAACATTTCTCTGCCAACCTCCTGTGACAAGAGGCAAAGAATGACAGGTGGGGGGGGGGGGTGTGAGGGAAGTGGGGGAGGTATTTAAGCCTTTGGCTGGGGTGTCTTTGCCTCCTCCTGGTGGCAAGGTTCTGTATTCCCAAATGTAATGAATGCAGCTGTGGACTCTCCCTGTATTTAGAAGGAAAATGGACCATTGGGAACACATTAAATTGAAGCATCAAGAGTGTATTTAATTGCTTGCAAACAGCTACTTTAATTTTGTTGTTTGAAATAGCACATTTGCCTATTGAAACCACCACCTATAATGAAAATATGAATACAGAAGTATTCTATTTAGAAAAGCTAAATAAACAAGAGACAACAACATGTATTAACCTCCCAGTGGAGAGGTAGGAGAAATATATGTTTACATCTGAAATGGTTGTGCTCAATGAACGTCCAGCCATAATTTCCAATACCTATTAAGCTATGTCTTAAGACATAGATAACATTACCACATATGCTTTACCGACAGGTACAGCCCATTTATATGGGCATGTCCTTGAGAGAGGCAAAAACAGTTATTTCAAATACAGAAATAAACATTAAAGAGCATTGTCCCAGAAATATAATACTCTGCAGTAGGTATAATTAACTTGGAACATGTTTAATGGACATAAAACAGGTTGAGATCTGTGCATATCCTAAAAGGGCTAATTAATTAAAAAAAAGTTTTCATAAAAAAATTGTTTAAAAATTGCTGCCAAGTATTTTAAAATAATTTTCGAAAATAAGCAAAATTAATTACATAGCTAAGCTGCCTGCAGAAGCCAACTCCACCCCTCTTATCAGTATTTAGACCTCTTATCAGTGTTTAGACACAGGCACTGTATTTCAACTTAGTTCACAGCTTCTAGGCATGCTCCAGCAGATACTCCCTATTCACTTTTGCATTTTACCAAAAGAACAATGGATATAGATACAGCCATAGAAGGAAATGTGTGGGGGGAGTTAGAGCTGTACAATTCAGAAACTAAAAATAAAGGGTTAATGGTGAGGCACTGCAGTATAAATTTGCAGGTAAAGTAATTAAAGTAAATACAGGTGGCCCTCGGATTACAACGGTTCAATTTACACAGTTTCAGAATAACAACCTTTTTTTCCAGTCATGTGACTGCTATTGAAAAGCATTGAGATGCAGTTAATTTAGTAAAATAGCCAGTAGGTGGAGCTGTCCGCTTGTGTTGCAGCAAAGCCAAGCCAACCAGACCTGAGCTACCAAGCAGATTTCAAAGGAACAAGATCTTCCTGTCTATAAATCAGTCCAGATTGGAATGCATAGAAAGAACTGTTTGCAGAAAAATGCAAGTGAAGTCTGTGTTGTGTGATTATTTTATTAGGTCTATAATGCTGTTTAGCAAATGTTTTTGTTCATTTAACTTAGTTTAATTATATATTCTGTGTTGTGTGATTATTTTAATAGGTTAATAATGCTGTTTAGCATTTAAAGTCCATTTCAAAGCTTTAAAAATAATGTATTAGGTGATACTTATGACAATTTTGAGAGGGGCCTGGAACCTATCTCCCTCACTTCCCATTGACTTGCATTATAAACTGGGTTTCAATTTACAACGGTTTTGATTTACAACCATTCCTTCTGGAACCTAACCCTGGAGTAAACTGAGGGCTACATGTATTATATTTTGTCTCTATCCCAACTTGTTTTATGTCCCTTTAAGGCGAAACACATTTTATAGTGCAGTGTCCCTTTAAAGGATAGGAACAATCAAAATACATTATAGATATTGGCTATTTATCAGAACAGGAGAGTATCTGAAACACTAGGACAATGTGCATTGAGAAATTTGCGCAATGGGAGGAGCCTTATGGAGCAGTAAGAAGCCCTCTCCACTCAACCTTCTATTACTCCTCATCACTCACCTCTGTCTAACAGAGGCCGATTATCCCTCTGCTGATACACGAGCTGTCAGCACTAAATGTAATCAGTAGTAGGATAGGTTATTTATCACTTGTTCCTGGCCTGATACCCTTAGGGGAAAGAAAATAACATCCACTCACCATAGTAACTCCTCCCTATGCCAACTCATAGATAGTATAATATAAAGATATTGGGTTATTTTTTGTGTAACATGGAGGAAAATGTCTGTATGTATATACATACAGACTGTATGTATGTATGTATATATATATATATATATATATCTCACACACATACATATATATATATATATATATATATATATTTTATATATATATATATATATATATATATATTTTATATATATATATATATATATATATATATATATATATATATATATATATATATATATATATATATATATATATATATATATATATACACACACACACAGTATGTATATATATATATATATATATATATATATATATATACATACACATACATATATACACACACACATACAGATACTCGTCGACTTACAACCTATGCGAATTACGGCCATCCGTACTTATGACCGTGTGGTCGTACTGAAGGCGGTGCTTGTGCTGAAGGCGGTGCGGCCGTACGAGAGTGACTGGTGACTGTCGTAAGCAGCAGCCTTTGTCTCACCATGTCCCAGTCCAAAAGACCTGTAATGTATAGCAGCAGAGCTACAAAGAAGCAGAGAAAAGCTCTTAATTTGGATACGAGACTGTCACATTCTACAGTTTCCACGATTATTAAGGACAAGAAACGCATACGTGAAGCTGTAAAAGGTTCCTCACCAATGAAATCAACAATAACAAAACAACGACAAGGACCAATTCACGAAATGGAGAAAGTATTAATGTTGTGGATAGAAGATCAAATACAAAAACGTACACCCATAAGACTTCTAGCAATTCAGATGGAAGGCTAAAAGTCTGTTTGAGACTTTAAAGGAGAAAGCTGGTGAGGATTACAAAGAGAGCACTGGATGGTTTAAACGTTTTAGAAGAAGAGTCAGTCTGCATAATGTGCAGGTTTCAGGAGAAGCAGCAAGTGCAGATTCAGAAGCCGCTGCAAAGTTCTTTGACACTTTGGATGAATTAATCCAAGAGGAAGGGTATTTACCTGAACAAATATTTAACATTGATGAAACGGGTCTGTTCTGGAAACGGATGCCTGAGCGCACATACATTCACCAAGAATCAAAAACCATGCCAGGATTTAAAGCGTTCAATGATCAGGTAAGTTTGTTACTTGGAGGAAACGTTGTTGGTTGTAAGCTTAAGCCATTTCTTATCTATCGCTCAGAGAACCTGCGTGCATTTAAAAACATTAATAAGCACACGCTGCCTGTGTATTACCAGTCAAATGTTAAATTGTGGATGACCCAGGCATTGTTCACAGATTGGTTTGTTAACCGTTTCATTCCCCAAGTTCGTGAATATTGCTTAGGGAAAGTAATCCCGTTCAAAATTTTAATGATTTTAGACAACGTACCTGGACATTCACCACACCTGGACGACCTTCATCCTGATGTAAAAGTGGTTTATATGCCACCCAATACAACACCACTCATTCAACTGATGGACCAAGAGGCAATTGCCAAGTTTAAAGCATACTACCTCAGATCTACATTCTCCCAAGCCATAGCTGCTACAGATGGCGATGATGACATAACTGCATGATTTTTGGAAAAGTTATAACATTCTTCAGTGCATAAAAAACGTTGCAGCAGCGTGGGAGGATGTAACAGAAAAGTGCATGAATGGAATTTGGAAGAAGTGGCTAAAATGGTATATGAACAGATTTGAAAGATTTGAAACAGAGGAAGAGCACGATAAAATTAGAGAAAACTTGCAAATAATCTTGAATTGGAATGTGAAGTGGAAGATGTAGAAGAGCTGTTAGATTATGAGTCAAAAGAACTTTCAAATGAAGATCCAATAGAGTAGAAAAGGAGGGAGGAAGAAGACAAAGAAGAAGAAAAGCCAGAGAAGAAATTCACTGCAAAGGGGTTGGCTGAAGGCTTTACACTGCTAAATAAAGCTGTCTCCTGTTTTGAAAACATGGACCAGAATGTCGAAAGATTTAACAAGGTTGACCGACAAATTCAGGATGCTGTGCGCGGCTATTGTGAAATCTATGAGGAGAAAAAGAAACAAACGCTTTAAACAAAGCTCAGCATGGTTTTTTTAAAAGAACACTGCATCTGAAACCCCTCCAGCCTCAACCCACCAAGAGGATAATTCTGATGACTTGCAGTCAAGTATGAATAAAGAGTGATCATTACAGTACATTTAATTTTTTATACAGGACATACTGTACGTACTGTGTACCTGTTAAAAGTTAGGTTTTTTTCTTAAAAGTTTAAAGTAAAATAAGTATAAAAGTTCCTGTACTCCTTTTACAGTAAAGTACTGTACTTGTGTACAGGTATACAGGTACTGTGCTACAGTAATGTACAGTACATATGTTTATTGGATTTCACCTTTACATACTGTACAATTATTGTTTTTGTTTTATACAGTACTGTACAGCTTTTAATACTGTAATGTACACATACTGTAGTTATTGTTTTATACAGTGCAGCTTTAATACTGTAATGTAAACATACTGTAGTTATTGTTTTACAGTACAGGTACAGTAAATGTTTTTATTATTCATACTGTAAGGATACTGTATTAATAAAAGGTATCTAAAACAACTCTGGTGTTGTTATTATTATTAAACATTAATTATTTGCCCCACACCATACATTAGACCATATTATTTACATGCCATAGATATATCGACCGACTTACATCCAAATCTTAAGACCAGATGGTCAGACTGTAATGTGGTCGTAAGTTGTGTATATCTGTGTATATGTATGTGTGTATAAATAAATAAATAAAGCAGAACTATAGATTGTTACAAAACACCCCCAGATGGGCTATATAAAATGGATTATCTACAAAACATTTATGCAAAGAAAAATCTACTGTACAATTTCCCTTTAAAGGACCATTATAGTCGAAAAATCACATGCTCTTATCCATTACTAGCGAACCTGCGCTACTGTGTGTTTAATACCCACAATGGTTTTAAACACATAGTAGAAGTGCCGCTTGGGAGTTATGGTGCACTGCTGGTCCCGAGCAGAACCCGCCACTCATAAGCAGCAAAAGTCGCATGTCATTTTAAGCCTATCGACCCTGCTCTACTGTGTGTTTAACCCACATCTAACGGATTAGAGCATGTAATTTTTCAATTGTTATGGCCAGTCTGTTTCATTGTTGTAATAAAAAAAACTTAAGCAGTTGCTTATACTCAATAGAAATCATTGCAATATATATTGTTAATTATTTAAATGGATTTACTTTTTATTTACTTTTTTACACTACATTTGTGCTTCCTGTCACAGCCCTACAAGGAGGAAGCCTTTGCAGGAAGTGTTATCTTAGTCTGCCATAACACTTCTAGGCTAGTGAATAGACTATATAACAGGGAGTCAGATTTGCTCATGCCCAGAACTGAAAGAGAAAAAAAAAAAAAACTTAGGTTTTAAAAATCCTCCGCTCTTAAAACACTGGGGGAGTGCTAATTTTGCAAAAAAAACAACTAAGTTATTTGCACAATATTTTTGTTTTTATATTTACTTTGATTTAACATATTTGTTTTTACCAAATTGTGCTTTTCACAGAGGAAAACTTTCCTTAAGTATACCAATCTGATCCAGCCAAGTAAGGTCAGGCAATTCTCTTCTGAACAAGGAACATGACAACCCCAGGCAATCATTTCAGCCTTCTGTGGGTCTCGTCAGTGAGGTGCAGCCATATTCCTCCAAGCACATTGAGCAAGGAGTCCACGTCTGGTTTCCACCATCACCCTTAGGGAGAACTCTCAAAGGGTCATAATATAAATGCATACAGAAAGAGAAGCACTCCACCAGGAACGAACAACAGCTCAGTAGCTTGTTTTATGGTGAGTTACCACCCAGGAGCAGCCTCTTTTAGCCCAGTTGTGCTTTTCACAGAGGAAAACTGGACAATGCTTGTCTTTATATTTATCTTGTGAGTGCCTATAAAGAACATCAACATGTTACACCTCTTACAATCCTAAAAAAATTGATGGGGCCAAATTAATAATTGGGAGGGCTAGATTAAACTATCTTGAGGGTCGCTTATGGCCCCAGGGCCGATACTTTGAGACCACTGCTTTAGACCATTCAAACAAAAATAGTAGGCATGTATTACAAATTACTGGAAATTTATATTGGTATTTTAGGCAGCCATACTCAGCTCGGTCCACTACGGATGGCAATTAACATCTCCTTACAACAAGATCTGTGCAAATACACATACCATATTCAGAAACAATGGTTGCATAGTGACTATTAAAACAGTAGTCAGTACACTGTCCAACATTATCAGGAGACGGTCATTTAAAAGTTCCATCAATTTACTGTAGAAAAAGTTAACAAAATTTTGTTTATAAATTTGACGTGCAGAAAGAGTTCACTGACCCCACAGCGTCATCTGGCACTTTATCAAAGATTACTTTATTAGGCATTCTTACCTACTACAGGAAACAAAGGAAGCACATGAATGTCATAAGTGGCCCCTGAACCACCAGTGGCCCACTACAGAGTATGACAAAACAAATTTACCCTTAAGTATAAAGTTTGTTTATGCCCATGCTCTCACACATATTAAATATGTTAAAGGAACAGTAAAATAACAAATAAACTGTTCTGTTGATTCAGATGGAGCATGCAGGCTGATAGGAACTACTATGGTAGTAATATGTGCAAACCTCACCAAATGCTGCTCACAAAGATGCAAAACGAGCATAAGTAAAATATATTAAAGGGTCATAAAACACTAAACAAATTCTAAATACAATGTTGTAAGCAAAGATCAGCCAGTGAATAATATATAGATTCATTTTTAAAAAATGTATATTAGCTGTTTTATTATTGGAGGGAAGAAGTGTAAAGTTTTAGAATGTATGCTAAGCTGAACTAGCCTTGTATAACACCTTTCCTAAAATTGTATAGACCAATGACTGATCGTGTTAAATTTGTACCTAATTTTGTAATCCTTCTCTATGAAGACTTATTCAATAAATAAAAATATATTTAAAAAAAAAAAAAAAGAAGTGTAAAGTTTTAGTGTCCAAAAAACCATGGGCACTAACTATAGTGTGCTGTGGAACTAATGACAGTGAGGAACGAGTTAAAAAGTGATGGTAAATATCCGACTTTAAGAATGTTGCAATAAAAAATATATATTAGTGTACAAGCGCAACCACATACTTTTTTTTTTTTAATTGTATATATATTTTATAATGAAAGATTTATAATCCTACTTCATACTTGGTATCTTCTGTTCCTCCACCACCCCCCTTAATTTCCTCTTTTGGCTGGGCTGTGACATTGAAAGCAGTTCCACCCACTGTCTACATAAGCTTCCAAAGGGCTGGACTACAAGAGTGTCATATGACACACACACACTAATTGGATGTTCATTGTAATTGTTATAAAAGAAATTTAAAAAAAAGTTCATCCCAGTGGGCCAGCATAAAAATGTAATAGAAGCACACATATGCTTTTTTAATGGCAAAGATTACAGATATGGCATTTGATTAGCTATAGTTTACCATCACTTTAAGTCTGGAGTTGCACTGAAAATTTGCAGGCTTTCCCATATCTTATAAAAATAGAATTGAAATACATTACAAAGTTGTTTTACTACATATAATTAAACATTTTATATTACAATCTCAAAGTGTTTACTTGCATTAATAACTAAAGACAAAAATAAATGCATGGAAATATAAATAAAAACAAAATTGAATATTTCAGGGCTTAACAAAGAGCAAGGGAGCCACTGGTGCCTTAAAGTTAGGTCCTGGTTTAGAGCCCACAAGACACCCTGCCAGCCTCACCTAAAATATATCCTGGTAAGGCTGGATACTATATTCACAACAGAGAAAACTAAATTTATGCTTACCTGATAAATTTCTTTTTTTCTTGACACAGTGAATCCACGGATTATCATCAATTACTGTTGGGAATATTACTCCTGGCCAGCAGGAGGAGGCAAAGAGCACCACAGCAAAGCAGTTAAGTATCACTTCCCTTCCCACAAACCCCAGTCATTCGATCAAGGGAAAGGAGAGAAAGAAAATAAAACAAGGTGCAGAGGTGCCTGAGGTTTATAGAACACAAAAGCTGTCTGGAAAAAAACAGGACGGGCCGTGGACTCACCGTGTCAAGAAATAAATAAATTTATCAGGTAAGCATAAATTTTGTTTTCTTTCTAATAACACAGTGAGTCCACGGATCATCATTAATTACTTTTGGGAATCAATACCCAAGCTAGAGGACACAGATGATAAGGGAGGGACAAGACAGGTAACCTAAACAGAAGGCACCACCACTTGAAGAACCTTTCTCCCAAAAGAAGCCTCAGCCGAGATCAAATTTTTTTTTTCTTTTATTATTCGGAAAAATTAAGTAGAGAGGACAAAGTTGCAGTCTTGCCAATTTGTTCCACAGAAGCTTCAATCTTGAAAAGCCCAGAAGCAGAGACAGCCCTAGTGAAAAGAGCTGTAATTCTCTCAAGAGGCTGCTGTTCAGCAGTCTCATAACCAAACGATTATACTTCAAACCAAAGGGAAAGAGAAGTAGCTGTCCCAGAAAAACAAACAGAAAACTGGTGAAAAATCCTTATTCGCCTGTAGATAGAAATTAAGAACACGCACAACATCCAAGTTGTGCCATCAACGTACCTTAAGATAAAAAGGATTAGGCCCTAGAGAGGGAACAACAATTACCATGTGGTCTGCATACCAGATCCCGCAGAGGCTATTAGAATCCCAGCCGCTCTCTCCTATTGAATACGAGCAATGACTTGTTGGAAGGAGAACAAACAGAGAAAACAAGTATGCCAGACTGTAATCCAAGAAAAAAAACGCCAGAACATCTATCAGAGCGGTCAGTGGATAACTTGACTGTGAACCGTACCGTGGAAACTAGGCGTTCTGCTGAAACGCCCTCAGAAGCCAATTCTGGATCCCCATTTGAGGGTTTACCTAGAGAGCACCTCCGGAAGGGGAATCCCACTCCCCACGAACAATATCTGTCTGTTCAGAAGTCCAATTCCCAAGTGTCCACCCCGGGAAGAGAACGACAGACAGCAATTGTAAGCTTTCGCCCACTAAACAATCCAAATCACCTCCTATGTGGCTAAGGAATCCCTCCCTGTTGGTTGAGATAAACCATTGAGATAATATTGTCCGACTGGAACCAAGCTAAGGACGACTGAGGCCAAGAGACCAAGCCATCAGCGCATTGCAAATTGCTCTCTACTCCAGATGCTAGAAGAGGAGAGCAGACACTTCTGAGTCCATAAACTTAACAAGACTCAGACAGCTTACCAGCCCAGCAGGTTGGCATCCGTGGTCACATCACCCAAGAATATCTCCAGAAGCACGCGCCCTGAGATAGATATTCCTGAAAAAATACTAGGGAGAGTGGATCCAGACGACTGATCTAGATCTTTCCTATGAGACAAATCTGAAAGATTTCCATTTTATGGAAAAAAGCAAAAGGAACGATGTCTATGGGAACCAATATCGAATCACTGAAAGGTGAAACAAAATCAGCTGCAGCTAGATCCAAACTCCCAACCGACTGGTTGAAAAAGACTACGCAGTCTACCGGACAACCAGAACTTGCTGTTGGCTGGACAGTAGACTGCCAAGAGAGGAAAATAAATAAATCCTAAATATTTGCCCTCTGTAGAAAACTTCTTATAGATACAGAGTCTATAAAAGTCCCCAATAAACCACCCATGAAGATGGAACAAGGGAATCATTTCTCATCCATGGGAAAAAAATTATTGAACAAAATCTCTTGAAGAACAGATAGTTTGAAGGATGACAACTGAACCATTTATAGTCCAGAAAGGTACACTTATACTACCCCAGGATCTAAAAGTCTTTCTCGGCTGATGAAGCTCATAAGCAAGAGAAAATCCCGAAACATGCGAGTTAAATTCATAAATCTGGTGGCCCTCGGAAAGAAGGTACTGTCACACCCAAGAATTGAACCTGGGACCATAGCTTCTTGGGCTGTTGCTTTTGCTATGTGCTAATCATGCAACTGTCCAATAAACACACATTCCTTAGGTCTATGTTCTTATGAACAGACCCTTCCAGAACCAAAAGAGAATGGATATTACTTTAAAAAGTCAGCACCAGAGAAACTTAAGGTAAATACCCAGATCAAGTTCCCAGACTGGGGCAGGAACTCTCCCTCCCAGAAAGGAACGTCCTAAACCCTATTCAAGGAATGTTTCTCATCTTACCTGGATTGCAGATACTCCAGAAGGAGAAATCTGCCCCTGGGAAAATTTGAGAGTGGTCTAAAAGACATGACTGACCCTGCAGAAAGGAGGTAAAAGCTTTCCTATAGTCTCACTCTCTTGACGAGTGATAGAAAAACCTTTTTCACCTGCAAAGCCAGAGGAAAATAATATCAGACCAGATCCAAACAAGGGCTCATCCTTGAAAAGGAAACGCCAGCAGTGTGAACTTTTAAAAAAACTAAATATTGAATATGTCACTGCAGAACTATAAAGTCTAGTCTGTACCACTAAGCCACATGTAGGCTTCTCAGCTGAACATCAGCTTCTTATTCTACTTAGGGTACAGTGCATTTTAATGGAGTCAGTAACAGGGAAATCCTATAAAGGCCGGGAGACAGGGAGAAAAGTATCCCTACACCTGTGCAAAATTCCCTAGCACGTCTAGAAATAATCAAGTTTATAAAACTTCCAAGGGCTGACAACGACAGGGATATCGATGTCGTCCAAGAATCTAAAACCTCCTAGAGGTGTGTAAGCATACATCTGAAGGAGCTAACTTCAGTATCAGATGAAGGAATTATACTGTCCAAATCTCAGAGTTCACCCTCAGAAACTACCGGAAAATCCCCCTTTGCCACTTCAGGAGAGGGAACAGCCTGTATAGCAGAATGTTGAGCAAAACCTTACTATCTAGATTTTTAAATGTCCTCTTGCGTTGTTCCAGTAGGAAAGAAAAACAGAAAAAGCTGCAGATACCACCGAAGATACCTGAGCTGTAAAATCTGCCAGCAATTATACTCCCCTAGGAGATTAAGAGGAACCGCAGGGCACTGAATATGATGCTACTGAGGCATGGGACAATGAAGGAGAGAGCTATGGCATTGCCTAAACAGCCTCATCCTGGGAGAAATAATGGCTGAAAATAAACATTTAACTTTAATTCCTAAATGAGTAACAGAAAAGTTAAAGAAACTATTTCGAATCCCAAAGGAAAACAAAAACATGAATACATAGGAACAAGCCACTGTTCCAAAATCATGCAAAATATCCCCAAGTCACTATATGTATCTAAATCTGCATTAGCCAAAATGCCTAATTCAGAACATTACCACTAAACTATAGTGGCAACAAACATGTAAATCCTTCCATGGCAAAATGTACGGTACACAGAAGGAATTCAATGAACGTTTCTGTGATGATACAATCATGTGGAGTAGTTGATACCTGGATTGGCTACCTCGCAGAGGTGGTATTGTGTTTTCAGCCTGGAAAAGGTTAATGTGAATTGCCTTTTTCTGTGTGTGAAAACTGCTTTGAGAAAAGCTGTAAGCTGAGACTCCCCTCCTCCCCCCCCTTCTTAGTAGTGTAACTGTGTGTAGGAATGCAGAACGCTCCTTCCTTTGGAGACTGATAGTGGGAGCTAAGACTTCTTTGCATTGGTTGCACTCATTGTAAATTATAACCTGGGCGTTGTATTTGACAAGACAAAGAAAATTTGGTTGAAGTATGCAAGAGAAAGACTTTTTAGGCAGAACTGCCTGGGACTCAAGCCACTAAACATCTGGAATGGCAGCTCTCCACATATCTAAAGGAACTTGGTAATAAGTAAGATATTGTGTTTCTATTTTTTATGTCCCCTATTCTTTTTAAAGAACTGTAGCTTTGCAATTGTATGTTATTTTGAATGTCTTTATAATTTTGCACTGTGTAACCTGTATTGATATTTTTATTATTAAACACATAGAAAATCTCATTCTGTCTTTTGGGCTCTAATATCCAAATTCACACTCCTGTTGAGACAAGGTTAAAGGCACGTTACCTAATTGTTAAATAGTGTGAGTTTTTAGGGATTCCCCAAAACTCCCCTTTAATTTAAAAGTTTTGGTGGTGGCAGCAGGGAAATTGTTAATTAGAGCAGTGTGGACAAGATTTGGGGGCTAATGTGGTATCCCTTTTAAGGTCCTTTTGCAGAGTTGCAATAATAAGGGAACCAGAGTTGTGTGCCATTAACCCCTTCATGCCCACACCCTTCTATTGTGACGTTGAGAAGGTTTGATTCGTCATAAACTGGCTGGCAGCGGTGGGGATATTTAGAGTTTTTTAGTGCTATTTGTATAGTACTAAAATAAATTACATGTTTGTGTGTAATTTCCCAAAGACAGAACTCAGTGCCTAATTAGAGAGACATACAGTGCAAAGAAGCATTTCTTTTTCCCTTCCTCTTGTTGTTTGGTGCTACGCTCAGTATGGAAGAATATAGGAGAATGCCTGAATGGTCTCTGGAGTTTCTTTGCAAGAAAAGGAGGAATTACTAATCTTGGCAAAGGGAAAGAACAGCTGATACTGGAATTGCTGGAGGCAGAGGGCCTCACAACAGAGTTTGAAACATTCACAGAAAGGGTTACTGTGGAAGCTGTAACTCAAGACCTGGTACCCAACACTGTTGACCCTCCTGTAGCCCAAGGACTGTTACCTGGTGCTATTAAGCCTGTAAGTGTCATGGAGTCTGAGCTACAGACAGCACTCAGATACTTGGGGAATATTGAACCCAAAACTAAGGATGGAACTGATCCTCAAGTATCAAGAGGAGAAGAGAAAAAGAGAGAGATAAGCTGCTGAGAGAAAGAGAGAGAGAGAGAGGCTGCTGAGAGAAAGAGAGGGAGAGGCTGCTGAGAGAAAAAGAGAGAGAAGCTGCTGAGAGAAAAAGAGAGAGAAGCTGCTGAGAGAAAAAGAGAGCATGAAATAGCTATAAGGGATACCCAGTGGAGACATGTGCTAGAGATTTTAAGTTTACCATAACCGAGGCACCTCTCCAGTACCCAGAATTTTTGCAATATATTTGCCAGACAGTGAGCCCATTGGCCAGAAGAGTGCTCCTGGGAATGGAACCTGATTCAGCAGCAGGGGCTACAGACAGCACTAACAATGAAGCCCCAGTAGCCAAGTGTTCCACTGTGCAAGCTGTATCACCTCCCAGGAGGGAGGGAATGTGCCAGCAACTGACAACCGATTCTACAGAAGTACCTTCCCCTGGAACATCTCCCATCAGGGGGCAGAAGTTGCATTGGGCAAGGGGGATACCCGCCCATGCATTTTGTGCCATGAGTTTGGGCACCTGAGTTTTGCCTGCCCCACCAAGGAGAAACCTCAACACGCAGTCTGGGGTGGGAATACAACAGGGAAACCTGCAGCAGCTTTGTTTGTGGGTGGGTCAGCAGGTAATCTGCAGTGTAACAGAAGGAGACTGTGTAACCATGAGACTTCAGGACACTGGGGCTGGATATCGCTGGGTGCGCCCTGAAGTGGCAGAGGATATTATCCCAGGAGAGACTGTGGATAATGAAGAAGTTTGCGAGGAGTGCCCTGCAGCATGTGTGCCCCTGGATTGGGGTGTGGGAAAATGTTTGCAGGAGGTGGGGATTTCTGCGGATATCCCTGTTTTGCTGGGTGATGATTTGGGCCGGATGCTTTGTCAGTACGCCCCAAAAGACAAAACCTGCAACCTGGAAGGGCCAGTAGAGGGCCCTGCACCAACTGAGGTACTGTGTGAAACTTTGGGGGACCCAGAGGGGAGGCTGGGGATGGACACATCGCTAGCTGCACCAGAGCTGGAGGTATCCCACCAAAGAATGAAGAATTATTCCCTTGAACATGATTGCTGGGAGGGGGGCTGAGGATTAATGCAGCTCTGCCTTTGTGTACACCAGTAATGTCTTGTTCTGACAAAGAGGGATGTATTGGAAATGTTTGTGACAATGTTACTTCTATTGAACCTGGGCGCTGGGAGGGAGAGCCTAGGGAGGGTTGTATTGAAAATGTTTGTAACAATGTTGCTTCTATTGAACCTGGGCACTGGGAGGGAGAGCCTAGGGTTAATGATGATTTACCTGTACCAGTACTGTATTGTGCCAGTGAAAAGGGTTATACTGCCATTGATTGTGACAATGGGATGCCTGATGCAGTGTGTGGGAATGTTAGAGAGCAGCAGGGCTGGGCAGAAGGACAGACTGAGTGTGTATACCCTTCTGTGTTAGAACCAGCGTTGCATATGCAAAGAGGAGTGAATGGCATGGCTGGTGTAGGGGCCAGAGTACATCCTGCCCTGTTACAGAGAGTAAAACAGGATGGGACCCTGGATGTGGCTGTGGACATCCCCTAGAGGAATGGCAGATGTGAAGAAGAGGGGGAGGCAGATGTAGCTGCAGTGACTAATGAACCTGATACTCCTACAGAGCATACTGGGGTAGGTGTGAACAGTGGAGTATCTGGCCTAAGCATAGCAAGATTTTCTCTTAGTCCCCTAGTGAGTTACCCTGAGGGGGTGCTAGATCCCTTTATGAGTGAGAGCGAATGTGTGATATCTTGCAAGGAAATGTCCTCCACAAGAGAAATTGTGTCAGCGGATGCTAATTGTTACAGGGAGCAAATGAATGCTGAGAGTGTGCAGAAAGGGCAGATCTGGTCTTATGAACGAGGAAAGACTAGGATTTAGGTTGACATAGGGGATCAGCGTGGGCTGACCCCCTATTTCCGCCATTTTAAAAGGGGAGGTGTCATAATACAATCATGTGGAGTAGTTGATACCTGGATTGGCTACCTCACAGAGGTGGTATTGTGTTCTCAGCCTGGAAAGGTTAATGTGAATTGCCTTTTTCTGTGTGTGAAAACTGCTTTGAGAAAAGCTGTAAGCTGAGACTACCCCCCCTTCTTAGTAGTGTAACTGTGTGTAGGAATGCAGAACGCTCCACCCCTTGGAGACTGATAGTGGGAGCTAAGACTTCTTTGCATTGGTTGCACTCGTAAATTATAATCCGGGCGTTGTCTTTGACAAGACAAAAAAAATTTGGTTGAAGTATGCAAGAGAAAGACTTTTTAGGCAGAACTGCCTGGGACTCAAGCCACTAAACACTAAACATCTGGAATGCCAGCTCTCCACATATCTAAAGGAACTTGGTAATAAGTAAGATATTGTGTTTCTATTTTTTTTATGTCCCCTATTCTTTTTAAAGAACTGTAGCTTTGCAATTGTATGTTATTTTGAAAGTCTTTATAATTTTGCACTGTGTAACCTGTATTGATATTTTTGTTATTAAACACATAGAAAATCTCATTCTGTCTTTTGGGCTCTAATATCCGAATTCACACTCCTGTTGAGACAAGGTTAAAGGCACGTTACCTAATTGTTAAATAGTGTGAGTTTTTAGGGGTTCCCCAAAACTCCCCTTTAATTTAAAAGTTTTGGTGGTGGCAGCAGGGAAATTGTTAATTAGAGCAGTGTGGACAAGATTTGGTGCTATGTGGTATCCCTTTTAAGGTACTTTTGACGAGTTGCAAGGATAAGGGAACCAGAGCTGTGTGCCATTAACCCCTTCATGCCCACACCCCTCTATTGTGACGCTGAGGTTTGATTTGTAACAGTTTCCTCAGGAAAATATTACGAGAACATTATATATAAACCCTTCTATTATGAAATGAACTGTCACTTTAAATCTAGAAAGTTGGTAAAATTCAACAGAAGAAGGAGATAAGATACACATACACTGCTTGTCATCTTATATAGGGCTAAAATTAAAAATATATATCTTTATTTAAAGAATGATTTCAATATAAGGGACTAAACGTTTCCAGCCGTTGTCCCAGGGGCCTGAAAATGATTAATTAACTGAAATACAAGGTGCATCGCTGTCAGACCTGAAAACTGCTCTGCCGGTCTGCAGACATCACTGAACAGAGTCAACTTATTAAGGGGACATAAACCGGACAGATAATGAGCGCCGCTCCGTCCCCATGTCTGAGGACAAAGCAGAGATAACCCCAATGAACGAAGACGCCAGAAAATGGCGCTGCTCCGCTTTGGAGAGGAAGTAAACTAAAACCTCTGCAAAGAAATGAGGCACGCACTAAGTATCGCTGTTCATTCCGCCGGCAGCTTTACAGAAAAAAACCCTCAGTTTAGTAAAAAAATAAAATTAGCTACTGTGACGAATCAAACCTTCTCAACGTCACAATAGAGGGTGTGGGCATGAAGGGGTTAATAGTACACAGCTCTGGTTCCCTTATCCTTGCAACTCTGCAAAAGGACTTTAAAAGGGATACCACATTAGACCCCAAATCTTGTCCACACTGCTCTAATTAACAATTTCCCTGCTGCCACCACCAAAACTTTTTAAATTAAAGGGGAGTTTTGGGGAACCCCTAAAAACTCACACTATTTAACCATTAGGTAACGTGCCTTTAACCTTGTCTCAACAGGAGTGTGAATTTGGATATTAGAGCCCAAAAGACAGAATGAGATTTTCTATGTGTTTAATAACAAAAAAAAAAAAATCAATACAGGTTACACAGTGCAAAATTATAAAGACATTCAAAATAACATACAATTGCAAAGCTACAGTTCTTTAAAAAGAATAGGGGACATAAAAAACAGAATTTATGTTTACCTGATAAATTTCTTTCTCCAACGGTGTGTCCGGTCCACGGCGTCATCCTTACTTGTGGGATATTCTCTTCCCCAACAGGAAATGGCAAAGAGCCCAGCAAAGCTGGTCACATGATCCCTCCTAGGCTCCGCCTACCCCAGTCATTCGACCGACGTTAAGGAGGAATATTTGCATAGGAGAAACCATATGGTACCGTGGTGACTGTAGTTAAAGAAAATAAAATATCAGACCTGATTAAAAAAAAAACCAGGGCGGGCCGTGGACCGGACACACCGTTGGAGAAAGAAATTTATCAGGTAAACATAAATTCTGTTTTCTCCAACATAGGTGTGTCCGGTCCACGGCGTCATCCTTACTTGTGGGAACCAATACCAAAGCTTTAGGACACGGATGAAGGGAGGGAGCAAATCAGGTCACCTAAATGGAAGGCACCACGGCTTGCAAAACCTTTCTCCCAAAAATAGCCTCAGAAGAAGCAAAAGTATCAAACTTGTAAAATTTGGTAAAAGTGTGCAGTGAAGACCAAGTCGCTGCCCTACATATCTGATCAACAGAAGCCTCGTTCTTGAAGGCCCATGTGGAAGCCACAGCCCTAGTGGAATGAGCTGTGATTCTTTCGGGAGGCTGCCGTCCGGCAGTCTCGTAAGCCAATCTGATGATGCTTTTAATCCAAAAAGAGAGAGAGGTAGAAGTTGCTTTTTGACCTCTCCTTTTACCTGAATAAACAACAAACAAGGAAGATGTTTGTCTAAAATCCTTTGTAGCATCTAAATAGAATTTTAGAGCGCGAACAACATCCAAATTGTGCAACAAACGTTCCTTCTTTGAAACTGGTTTTGGACACAGAGAAGGTACGATAATCTCCTGGTTAATGTTTTTGTTAGAAACAACTTTTGGAAGAAAACCAGGTTTAGTACGTAAAACCACCTTATCTGCATGGAACACCAGATAAGGAGGAGAACACTGCAGAGCAGATAATTCTGAGACTCTTCTAGCAGAAGAGATCGCAACTAAAAACAAAACTTTCCAAGATAATAACTTAATATCAACGGAATGTAAGGGTTCAAACGGAACCCCCTGAAGAACTGAAAGAACTAAATTGAGACTCCAAGGAGGAGTCAAAGGTTTGTAAACAGGCTTGATTCTAACCAGAGCCTGAACAAAGGCTTGAACATCTGGCACAGCTGCCAGCTTTTTGTGAAGTAATACCGACAAGGCAGAAATCTGTCCCTTCAGGGAACTTGCAGATAATCCTTTTTCCAATCCTTCTTGAAGGAAGGATAGAATCCTAGGAATCTTAACCTTGTCCCAAGGGAATCCTTTAGATTCACACCAACAGATATATTTTTTCCAAATTTTGTGGTAAATCTTTCTAGTCACAGGCTTTCTGGCCTGAACAAGAGTATCGATCACAGAATCTGAGAATCCTCGCTTCGATAAAATCAAGCGTTCAATCTCCAAGCAGTCAGCTGGAGTGAAACCAGATTCGGATGTTCGAACGGACCCTGAACAAGAAGGTCTCGTCTCAAAGGTAGCTTCCAAGGTGGAGCCGATGACATATTCACCAGATCTGCATACCAAGTCCTGCGTGGCCACGCAGGAGCTATCAAGATCACCGACGCCCTCTCCTGCTTGATCCTGGCTATCAGCCTGGGGATGAGAGGAAATGGCGGGAACACATAAGCTAGTTTGAAGGTCCAAGGTGCTACTAGTGCATCCACTAGAGCCGCCTTGGGATCCCTGGATCTGGCCCCGTAGCAAGGAACTTTGAAGTTCTGACGAGAGGCCATCAGATCCATGTCTGGAATGCCCCACAGGTGAGTGACTTGGGCAAAGATTTCCGGATGGAGTTCCCACTCCCCCGGATGCAATGTCTGACGACTCAGAAAATCCGCTTCCCAATTTTCCACTCCTGGGATGTGGATAGCAGACAGGTGGCAGGAGTGAGACTCCGCCCAAAGAATAATTTTGGTTACTTCTTCCATCGCTAGGGAACTCCTTGTTCCCCCCTGATGGTTGATGTACGCAACAGTCGTCATGTTGTCTGATTGAAACCGTATGAACCTGGTCCTCGCAAGCTGGGGCCAGGCCTGGAGCGCATTGAATATCGCTCTCAGTTCCAGAATATTTATCGGTAGAAGAGATTCTTCCCGAGACCAAAGACCCTGAGCTTTCAGGGATCCCCAGACCGCGCCCCAGCCTATCAGACTGGCGTCGGTCGTGACAATGACCCACTCTGGTCTGTGGAACATCATCCCTTGAGACAGATTGTCCAGGGACAGCCACCAACGGAGTGAGTCTCTGGTCTTCTGATTTACTTGTATCTTCGGAGACAAGTCTGTATAGTCCCCATTCCACTGACTGAGCCTCTTAATGGAACAGGACGAATCACTCCCATTTTTAACAGGTCTTCTACACAATGTAAGAACGCCTGTCTTTTTATGTGGTCTGAAGACAACTGCGACTTGTGGAACCTCCCCCTTGGGGGAAGTCCCTTGAATTCCAGAAGATAACCCTGGGAGACTATTTCTAGCGCCCAAGGATCCAGAACATCTCTTGCCCAAGCCTGAGCGAAGAGAGAGAGTCTGCCCCCTACCAGATCCGGTCCCGGATCGGGGGCCAATATTTCATGCTGTCTTGGTAGCAGTGGCAGGTTTCTTGGCCTGCTTTCCCTTGTTCCAGCCTTGCATTGGTCTCCAAGCTGGCTTGGCCTGAGAAGTATTACCCTCTTGCTTAGAGGACGTAGCACCTTGGGCTGGTCCGTTTTTACGAAAGGGACGAAAATTAGGTCTACTTTTTGCCTTGAAGGGCCGATCCTGAGGAAGGGCGTGGCCCTTACCCCCAGTGATATCAGAGATAATCTCTTTCAAGTCAGGACCAAACAGCGTTTTCCCCTTGAAAGGAATGTTTAGTAGCTTGTTCTTGGAAGACGCATCAGCCGACCAAGATTTCAACCAAAGCGCTCTGCGCGCCACAATAGCAAACCCAGAGTTCTTAGCCGCTAACTTAGCCAATTGCAAAGAGGCGTCTAGAGTGAAAGAATTAGCCAATTTGAGAGCATTGATTCTGTCCATAATCTCCTCATAAGGAGGAGAGTCACTATCGAGCACCTTAAGCAGTTCATCAAACCAGAAATATGCGGCTGTAGTGACAGGGACAATGCATGAAATGGGTTGTAGAAGGTAACCCTGCTGAACAAACATCTTTTTAAGCAAACCTTCTAATTTTTTATCCATAGGATCTTTGAAAGCACAACTATCCTCTATGGGAATAGTGGTGCGTTTGTTTAAAGTAGAAACCGCTCCCTCGACCTTGGGGACTGACTGCCATAAGTCCTTTCTGGGGTCGACCATAGGAAACAATTTTTTAAATATGGGGGGAGGGACGAAAGGAATACCGGGCCTTTCCCATTCTTTATTAACGATGTCCGCCACCCGCTTGGGTATAGGAAAAGCTTCTGGGAGCCCCGGCACCTCTAGGAACTTGTCCATTTTACATAGTTTCTCTGGGATGACTAAATTTTCACAATCATCCAGAGTGGATAATACCTCCTTAAGCAAAATGCGGAGATGTTCCAATTTAAATTTAAATGTAATCACATCAGATTCAGCCTGCTGAGAAATGTTCCCTAAATCAGTAATTTCTCCCTCAGACAAAACCTCCCTGGCCCCCTCAGATTGGGTTAGGGGCCCTTCAGAGATATTAATATCAGCGTCGTCATGCTCTTCAGTAACTAAAACAGAGCAGCCACGCTTACGCTGACAAGGGTTCATTTTGGCTAAAATGTTTTTGACAGAATTATCCATTACAGCCGTTAATTGTTGCATAGTAAGGAGTATTGGCGCGCTAGATGTACTAGGGGCCTCCTGAGTGGGCAAGACTCGTGTAGACGAAGGAGGGAATGATGCAGTACCATGCTTACTCCCCTCACTTGAGGAATCATCTTGGGCATCATTGTCATTATCACATAAATCACATTTATTTAAATGAATAGGAATTCTGGCTTCCCCACATTCAGAACACAGTCTATCTGGTAGTTCAGACATGTTAAACAGGCATAAACTTGATCAGAAAGTACAAAAAACGTTTTAAAATAAAACCGTTACTGTCACTTTAAATTTTAAACTGAACACACTTTATTACTGCAATTGCGAAAAAACATGAAGGAATTGTTCAAAATTCACCAAATTTTCACCACAGCGTCTTAAAGCCTTGAAAATATTGCACACCAATTTTGGAAGCTTTAACCCTTAAAATAACGGAACCGGAGCCGTTTTAAGCTTTAAACCCCTTTACAGTCCCTGGTATCTGCTTTGCTGAGACCCAACCAAACCCAAAGGGGAATACGATACCAAATGACGCCTTCAGAAGTCTTTTATAAGTATCAGAGCTCCTCTCACATGCGACTGCATGCCATGCCTCTCAAAAACAAGTGCGCAACACCGGCGCGAAAATGAGACTCTGCCTATGCTTTGGGAAAGCCCCTAAAGAATAAGGTGTCTAAAACAGTGCCTGCCGATATTATTAAATCAAAATACCCAGAATAAATGATTCCTCAAGGCTAAATAAGTGTTAATATCAATCGATTTAGCCCAAAAAAAGTCTACAGTTTAAATAAGCCCTTGTGAAGCCCTTATTTACAATCGTAATAAACATGGCTTACCGGATCCCATAGGGAAAATGACAGCTTCCAGCATTACATCGTCTTGTTAGAATGTGTCATACCTCAAGCAGCAAGAGACTGCAAACTGTTCCCCCAACTGAAGTTAATTGCTCTCAACAGTCCTGTGTGGAACAGCCATGGATTTTAGTTACGGTTGCTAAAATCATTTTCCTCATACAAACAGAATTCTTCATCTCTTTTCTGTTTCTGAGTAAATAGTACGTACCAGCACTATTTGAAAATAACAAACTCTTGATTGAATAATGAAAAACTACAGTTAAACACTAAAAAACTCTAAGCCATCTCCGTGGAGATGTTGCCTGTACAACGGCAAAGAGAATGACTGGGGTAGGCGGAGCCTAGGAGGGATCATGTGACCAGCTTTGCTGGGCTCTTTGCCATTTCCTGTTGGGGAAGAGAATATCCCACAAGTAAGGATGACGCCGTGGACCGGACACACCTATGTTGGAGAAATAGAAACACAATATCTTGCTTATTATCAAATTCCTAGATATGTGGAGAGCTGGTGATCATGTTGATGTCTTTGGTCCCCAGGGCAGTTCTGCCCACCAAGTCTTTCTGTTACATTTTTAAACCAAATTTTCTTTGTCTTGTGAAAGACAAAGCCCGGGTTATAATTTACAACGAGTGCAACCAATGCAAACACGTCTTAGCTACCACTGTCAGTCTCCAAGGGGAGGAATGTTCTGCATTCCTACACACAGTTACACTACTAAGGGGGGGGGGGAGGTTTGGTCTCAGCTTACAGCTTTTCTCAAAGCAGTTTTCACACACAGAAAAAGGCAATTCACATTAACCTTTTCCAGGCTGAGAACACAATACCACCTCTGCAGGGTAGCCAATCCAGGTATCAACTACTCCACATGATTGTATCATGACAGCTACCTAATAATCCCCGTAATGTAGGGGGAAGCACTCCAATGCTGTTCCCTGATGACAGTAAGGGTCTGAGAGGCTGTTTAACAAGATGCAGTCCTTAACATAGTGCTGTACTGCATAATAAATCTCTGATTCAATATTGAGAAAAAATAAAAGTTAACTTAACTCCTTTATTGCTGTCAAGGAGGTCAACCTTAAGTCTCCAAATCACATGTAGTGCCTGCCCCTGCCATAAACATCCTGACTAGGATGCAGAGTCCCATATAAAATACAGAGGGTTCTTAACCCCTTCAGTGCCCGCCTCCACCCAGAAGACCAAAAGGCACTTACTTGTATACAGCTGTCCGGCAGGAGGACAGATCACCCGGCATGAGAGGATGCCGCTCCTCACAGAGACCTGTGAAACAAAGAAAGACAGAGTAAACCTACTTTCTATACCAGAGCAGCAACACGTTAGAAGGTCCACCTCACAAGTTCCTAACTGTTTTAAAGCCACCCCTGCCCAACGGAAGAGACTAACGTGGAGTACGGCTAGACTCAGATCGTGATGGAAGCTCAGGACAAGCCTGCCCTAACCTCAAAACAAAAAAATCTTGATAGGTGTCTGATATAAGATTCTTCTAATTACTTTAACCTCCTCCTTGCACAAGAGGCAAAGCAAATGACTGGGGTTTGTGGGAAGGGAAGTGATACTTAACAGCTCTGCTGTGGTGCTCTTTGCCTCCTCCTGCTGGCCAGGAGTGATATTCCCAACAGTAATTGATGATTATCCGTGGACTCACAGTGTCATTATAAAGAAATACAAATTGAACGTTGACCAAGCTGTCCCTCTAATACTTTGTGTAAAGCCTCTTTACCAATGATGCAGGGGAGTTAATGTCACTTAATCTCACGTACAATATACAGTCCAGAGCCGTCAGTATCATGATGGAAAGTTTTGGAGTCAAGTGTCCAGAGTGTGTGATTAAATATGTAGACCTGCTTTGCAATGCAGCAGGTCTCCCCACAAACAACACACACTCCAATATTATAAATGTATATCACATAAGGATGGCAAAAACTGCTGGCTCCTAAAATGTATGGGCTGGCACCTATATTTTGAAAACATTTGTAGATCCCTGCAATATATAAACCAGGGCTTGGGGCAAGGGAGTTGCCCCTTATCTTTTAACCTATTTTATTTATTTTTTTACTGTTAATTAAAATCATTATAATTATTCTACACGAATCTAAATACTAACACCCTCTTTCCTAAAAAGCATGTAGTTGGCTCTTCTTTTTTTTTTCCCTCTGGAATTTTAATGTAAAATAAACTTGTTAACCTTATAAACAAAAGGAAGAACAGAGATGAATCATAATATGTTTATGTAAAAATATACTGGATTCACTGAACCTAAAACGTCTTTTGTATAACAGAATACAATGATCTCTGGAAAAAAATAAAAATAGATTAAAAAAATAATAATAAACTTACCAATAATAAACTAAACTACTCTCAGAGGAATGTGCATATATTAAAATGTAACTTTTGCTCTGACGCATTTCTCATTCTGCAGTCCTTTCTCAAAGATAACAAATCATCTCTAACCAACTTCACCTAAAGGTTAATACATAAGTGCTCAATGCTACTAAACATGAAAAATTCCTTCAGAATCAGAGCTAATGTAGTTTTCTATCAACATTTTAGGAAACACCAGGACCAATCATAAACCCTAGACATGATTGTATCCTTGTTCAAAAGTTTGAGATTTAAATTTTAGCATACACATATTTCTGAGAGCAGTTTGTTGGTGTCAAACTAATTAAGCATTAAAGGGGAATTACTTTATTTTTACCTGGTGGAGCATCTTGAGAATCCAGTTCCTACTGTACAACAGTAAACTTAGAAAGGATAGAGAATGCAATATTAAACAATTTTCCAATTTACTTTTAACACCAATTTTGCTTTGTTCTCTTGGTATTCTTAGTGGAAAGCTAAACCTAGGAGGTTCATATGCTAATTTCTAAGCCCTTGAAGGCCGCCTCTTCTTTTAGGGCATTTTGACAGTTTTTCATCACTAGAGGGTGTTAGTTCATGTGTGTCATATAGATAACACTGGGCTCACGCACGTGGAGTTCAGGTGAGCCAGCTCTGATTGGCTAAAATGGATGTCTCTCAAAAGAAATGAAATAAGGGGGCAGTTTGCAGAGGCTTAAATACAAGGTAATCACAGAGGTAAAAAGTGTATTTATATAACTGTGTTGGTTGTGCAAAACTAGGGAATGGGTAATAAAAGGGATTATCTATCTTTTTAAACAATAACAATTCTGGTGTAGACTGTCCCTTTAATACCATCATTTAGATAGAGACATGGCCGCCAAACTCCTCCCCCTCTTCCTTCGTCCCCCTTCTCTATAGAACTCAATGCTTGTTCGTGTTCTTGCTAATGCGCATGCGCATTAGAAATTCCTGTCCGCTCGCAAGCAGAAATTTAAACTGCTGCTGGGAATCGCCATGACAGCGGGTAAAGAATCAAACCCGAGGATTCTATTCTGATTGGCTGTTTATTTTAAAAAGAAACGTATTACATTACGTTGGGTGGAGTTTGGCGGCCATGTCTACAGCTGAAAAACGTATGTGCTGTGGACGATTACTCCATTTCGTTAGAGGTATTTAACATGGGAGGTGGTGCAGGCGCATCTTATTCTGAGTATCTAAATAATGGTATTAAGTTCTGCCGGGTGTTGACTGTCCCTATAAAATAACTCAACACAAAGTTGTTGGCAACAAAAGTGAGTACACCCCTAAGTGGAAATGTCCAAATTGAGCCCAAAGTGTCAATATTTTGTGTGGCCACCATTATTTTCCAGCACTGTCTTAACCTTCTTGGGCATGGAGTTCACCAGAGCTTCACAGGCTACCATTGGAGTCTTCTTCCACTCCATGTTAGAGACCTTGTGCTCCCCCACCTTCCGTTTGAGGATGCCCCACAGATGCTTAATAGGGTTTAGGTCTGGAGACATTCTTGGCCAGTCCATTACCTTAACCCTCAGCTTCTTTAGAAAGGCAGTGGTCGTCTTGGAGGTGTTTGGGGTCATTATCATGTTGTAATACTGCCCTGCGGCCCAGTCTCCGATGGGAGGTGATCATGCTCTGCTTCAGTATGTCACAGTACATGTTGGCATTCATGGTTCCCTCAATGAACTGTAGCTCCCAAGTGCCGGCAGCACTCATGCAGGCCCAGACCATGACACTCCCACCACCATGCTTGACTGTTCAAAGGAGAATTGCCTGGTATTTCGGGGCTGGACTGACCTGACTTGGCAGGATCAGACTGATATGCTTTAGGAAAGTCTTCCTTTGCAAAAAGTAGAACTGGGCAAAAAGAGGCTGCTATAAGGTGGTGACTCGCCATAGAACAAGATAATGAGCTGTTGTTCATTCCTGGTAGAGCGCTTCTCTCTTTGTATGCATTTGACTGTAGGCAAGACACACTTGCCTTTGTACTCCTTACCTTGTTGCAGCCACACACGCTTGACACCAGCTGAGCCAAATAAGTTTATCTTCCAGTAATCCATGTCCTTAGTATGCTCGTCTTCAGCAAACTGTTTTCGGGCTTTCTTGTGCATCAGCTTTAGAAGAGGCTTCCTTCTGGGACAACAGCCATGCAGACCAATTTGATGCAGTGTGCGGCGTATGGTCTTCAACCTCTGCAGCAATGCTGGCAGCACTCATACATATATTTCCCAAAGACAACCTCTGGATATGACGCTGAGCACATGCACTCAACTTCTTTGGTCGACCATGGCGAGGCCTGTTCTGAGTGATACCTGTCCTGTGAAACCGCTGTATGGTCTTGCCCACCGTGCTGCAGCTCAGTTTCGGGGTCTTAGCAATCTTCTTTTAGCCTAGGCCATCTTTATGTAGAGCAACAATTCTTTTTTTCAGATCCTCAAAGAGTTCTTTGCCATGAGGTGCCATGTTGAACTTCCAGTGACCAGTATGAGAGAGAGAGCGATAACGCCAAATTTAACACACCGGCTCCCCATTCACACCTGAGACCTTGTAACACTAACGAGTCACATGACACCGGGAAAAGAAAATGGCTGGTTGGGCCCAATTCGGTCATTTCCACTTAGGGGTGTACTCACTTTGGTTGCCAACGGTTTAGACATTAATGGCTGTGTGTTGAGTTGTTTTGAAGGGACAGCAAATTTACACTGTTATACAGGCAGTACACTCACTACTTTACATTGCAGCAAAGTGTAATTTCTTTAGTGTTGTCACATGAAAAGATATAATAAAATATTTACAAAAATGTGAGGAGTGTACTCACTTTTGTGAGATATATATATATAGGATAGATACCACTGTCCCTTTCTAGACAATATAATTATGTATGGTAGATTTATCGATGACTTGATATTAATATGGAAAAATGAAGGCATTTATACTATAGATAACTTTCTGGAATATATGAATGCCAACAAGTTCAATTTGAAGTTCACTAGTCATAGTAGCAAGAATGAAATAGACTATCTAGATATTCATCTATATACTGACACTGATAATCAAATTATGACCTCAATACATAGGAAACCTTTAGCAAAAAATACAATACTTCATGCAAACTCTTGTCATATACCACACGTAAAGAAAGGTATTCCAAAAGGTCAGTATTTGAGAATACGCAGAAATTGTTCTAATATGGCTATGTACCAAAGACAGGCTAATGAACTAATAGAAAGACTAACGTTGAGAGCTTATAATAGAAATAGTCTCTTACAAACACAACTACAAGTATCAAAAATTGACAGAACTACGCTTTTTCGCAATACTAAGAGCTTAAGATCTAGAATACAAGATGACAATATATTGTTTATCACTAAATATAGTTTACAATACAATGAGATATGTAATATTATCTCTAGGAATTTACCTATACTACATGTAGATGACAATCTCAAATCTATTACGAATAATAGAAATCTTAAGTTCATAGCAAGAAGGGCCCAAACTTTGGGAGACATTACTAAAAGTGATATGTCAGAAAAACAAAAAGCTATATCTAAAACTAAGTGGCTTAATCCTACTAATGGCTTCAATAAATGTGGCCATATACCTTGCAAAAGTTGCACATTCACTCGGAAAGATAAAATTTTCAGTTCTACAAATACAGGAAAAAGGTATGACATTAGAAACAGGATAGACTGTACATCACAATTTGTCACATACCTTATTACCTGCCAATGTTGCCTCCTACAATATGTAGGGATCACTACTAGAACTTTGAAAGAGAATTAGACAGCATCTTCTATCCCTTGAACAAAAAGAAGCTAAGACTCCTGTAGCCAAACACTTTAGATTACATGGTAAAGGAACTAAATACTTCTCATTTATTGGCATAGACAATATCGAGAAGACAGCTAGAGGGGGTAATAGAACTGACCTCTTATTAAAGAAAGAAGTTTTTTGGATAATAGAACTTAATACTAGAGTTCCCTATGGAATCAACAAGAGATTAGATGTGGATGCATTTATTCATTAAATATATTTCTAAACTTAAAAAACAGAATTTATGTTTACCTGATAAATTACTTTCTCCAACGGTGTGTCCGGTCCACGGCGTCATCCTTACTTGTGGGACACTCTCCTCCCCAACAGGAAACGGCAAAGAGCCCAGCAAAGCCGGCCACACGATCCCCCCCAGGCTCCGCCCACCCCAGTCATTCGACCGACGTTAAGGAGGAATATTTGCATAGGAGAAACCATATGATACCGTGGTGACTGTAGTTAAAGAAAATAAATTATCAGACCTGATTAAAAAACCAGGGCGGGG